>NC_060279.1:65712256-65979512 GCF_021613505.1 Equus quagga
TATCTCTTATCTGTTCTCTCATATTTTCTATTGCATCTTGTAAATTTCTGGGATTTTTTTTTACATTATATTTCAACTCTTCCACCACATTTTTTTATTTCAGGAATTCTATTTTGAAATTCTGAGAACTCTTTCTTATTTTCCAAATGCTCCCTTGTATAACATCTTCTCAAATATCTCTAAAGATATGAACTAGAGGTTGCTTCTTTTTAAAAAAATTTTTTTCTCTTCCCTACATTATCTTTATTTCCTTTATGTTCATTCTTTCTGTTTGTATATTCTTGTTTCTTTCTCTCACTTTAGGAGTTTTCCTCAAAAATCCTTGCTTCTCACTCCTATTTAAATCTGAGATTCTAAACAGGGTGGGAGTAGGGCTTTCCAACTAATGGGCTTGCTTTAGGGTTACTGAGTAGAGAATGCTAGTGTGAGGAAGTCTAGTCCCTAAAGCCATTTAGTTTATCCAGAGAATAAATTTCTGATCTCTTGCCTGGAGAATAGATGTGTTGCCGCTGGTGTTCTGTGCATTGAGACTAGGAGTTGGGAGGAAGGCCAATCGTTCTGGTCACTGATTTTTATCCAGTACCTGTGCCTAAATCTCAAGTTTTTATTCATATCACCCTCTAAATTAACTCTAGGCTGTGGCTTGTTGGATTTGCTAAATGAGTCATCCCATTTAATCATCTGCTTTCTAACTTCCAAAAATTCTGGAACTATCTTATCTGTTGGGTCACCTCCTTCACTCTTTCTATAGTGGGTTTAGACCTTTTAAAAAATCCCGGTACAATTGTTTCAATACATCTCTGATGTAAGCAGAGATAAACACATGTAGTTAATCCAACATATTTAATCAAGAGTCTTATATGTCTTATTTCAGGATTTTAAGATCACCTTGAATGAATGGAATGTCATTTATGAAACGTGGAAGCCTGAGAACTCTAGAGTGAGTGATCTGAGTGAGGATATTCACTAAGTAAAAGCAATTCATCCCTTCCAGGCAAAACCTTCACCACAGTGAGTGACACAATCTGGAACCTTTTTCACTTAACTCTTGGACTGTCATGAGAGGAAAAACTGACTGTGACCTAACTATTCTACTTTACACTTGAATCTTCTTTGATCCACCTCTGTCATGTAGTTTGATATTCACAAGTACTTTTGGTACCACCCTTAATATTAGAGTGAGTAAATATTTCTTCGCTGAGTTTGTTTTGCAGTGAGATTTACTTTCAATATTGCTACCATTTTCATAAAGCACAGTTTTTAGAAGATTGGATATTTAGATATCTCATGGTAGCCTCTATACAAAAACTTTTGCGAGAATCAAGATATTTAACACTTCAGCTTTTTCAAAGGAAATTCCGACACATGCTACAACATGGATGGACCTTGAGGACATTACACTAAGTGAAATAAGCTAGTTGCAAAAAGACAAATGCTATATGATTCCACTTACATGAGGTACTTAGAGTAGTCAAAATCATAGAGACAGGAAGTAGAATGGTGGTTGCCAGGGGCTGGAGAGAAGGAGAATGGGGAGTTATTGTTCAATGAGTATAGAGTTTCAGTTTTACAAAATGAAAAGTGTTCTGGAGATGGATGGTGGGATGGTAGCACAACATTATGGATTTTTTTTAATACCACTTAACTGTACACCTAAAATAGTGAAGAAGGTAAATTTTATGTTATATGTATTCTACTGCAACAAAAAAAAACTGGAAAAAATATTTAACACTGAGTTTTATATCATATCATTATTAAATTTATTCAGCAAACACTGATTACCTCCTATGTACCAGGCACTGTTGTAGGCATTGAGGAATCAACAGTAGGCAAAACAGACACAACCTCTTCCCTCTTGGAGCTTATATTCTAGTTGGAAAAGGTAGATAATAAGCTGATAAGTATATAAAATAAATCAAGGTAAAGGAAGATGAGCGACAGGGTGCTATTTTTTAGGGCGATCATGGAAATCCTCTCTGATTATGTGGCACGTGAGCAAAGACCTGAATGATTTTCATTTCTTATGCCATTTACAGAAATAATTTGTAATTGTGAGTTAACCAAACACCCCCCACACACTAAACATAATTTGGTAAAGCTTTTAAATTTCAGTTAATCATTGTCCTTATGGTTGGTATTATCACTATTTGACTATTCATCAACACATTCTCTTCAGCTTTTAGCTCATATGATTTCATTGTTTCTGTTCACGTTAATAATTGCTATTTCCTGACATAGACTGAACTTTTCATCCAAAAAAATTAATTGCTTAAATTGATTATCACTCACCTATGGGGATTAAGCATTATTTTCATTTTATGTATGAGGAAACTGAGGCACAGAGACCCAAAAGCAAACGAGAAGTTTCTGGTGAAGTCACACGCAAACTTAAGCCCTCTGGCTTCAAGTCTAGATTGTCTCATGAGACCTAAGTCAACATGTTGCTGTGGGGATTGAAGAAGGCAACTTCTCGGAGAGGCACTACCACACCCTTAAGCGCATTGTAGAAATTCTCTTTCCTTTGGCGTCCTTTTAGTAATAACTTGCCCCTAGGGTGATGAACCCACTCCTTGCCACCCTTCCTACCTGGAGAGGGACTCAGCAAAGGATCCACTTGGTGGGCATTTTTCTTTCTTCTTTGATTCTTTCTAGCCCCTTCCAGCATATGGTAGTAGCTATCTCAGTAATTTGGGGTGCTGAGAAGAGTTGGCTACTGGGTCATTTTAGTGACAGTGGCCATGAGAAAAATTAGCTGTGTTCTTAATGTGTCCTTTGTCCTGTGAACTCCTGGATAGCATTGCTTCTACTGAAGTAGGAAACAGTTGACCTCCTCAACACTGTTTGCTTTGCTTTGGGTCAACCATTCAGAGACTCATTAGCCATGGAGTGAAATTGCCCCTGGTTTCCTCGCAGCCTGATTTCCTTAAATTGGAGGAGGCTGAAGGATGGATTCTTTTTTGTCCAAATGTGGCAGCTGTGTAATATCAATTAGCAAAACCTTAAAACAAGTATCATGGCAGGAGTAATTAAAGCAAGAAGGGTTCCTTGCTCACCTCCACTCTTCCTCCTGATTGAGGATCTGCGGTGTCCCCCAGCAGGGTTGTGAAGATTGGGTTCTGGGGAATTCTGGTGCCTGGGACTTTGATGTAGCTCTCTTCTCAAACAAGTGACAGTTCAGGAAGCATGAGCCTCCAGGAAGAATTCATTTAACTTTTTAAAGTCTAAAAATTAGCTGTATAAATCGGATTTATCTACACCCAAATGCCAACTTGCTCACTTCAAGCCCTTGCTTTTTCTTCTCTGTAAGTAGTCTGTCTGCTGAAAAAGCTCCTCCTCCTCTCCTGCTGGGAAAGGCCAACCCTCTTCTCCTCTACAAAACAAGTATTTGTTCTGGTTGACAAGTTAGAATCTCTGCCAAGAAGCAAAGCAACCCCCTCCCTGCAACTTCTTAAGTTCCACTGTATCAGTCAGGGTACCAGCTGGAAGCAGAATTCACTCCCAAAGGCACAGGTGAAGAGAATTTAAGGAAGGGGCTACTCACAGAGGAGGAGATAGGATTAAGTGGCCTGACAAGGAAAGCTGAGGCGTCCAGAGACTAGCAAAGGCAGGAAGCTGTTACCAGACCTAGGGTGGAAGGAACAAGGGAAGGACGTAGTGTTACCAGAGCCACTAAGAACTGGGAAAGTGGCCCAACAGAAACTGAAGTCATGGAAGGATGTGACTTTCCCAGAGAAGCTGAAGCAGGGAAGAAACGCTCTCTTGCCTCCCAGTCTCCTGCATCTGCCTCCATGGCCAACCCAGGCAAGGTGGTTAGCTATCGCTTCTTCTGTTTGGGTTTTGTTTCCCCAGTTTGTGTGTAGTCAACCTGAGGGCCAATACTATGTCTTCAGTTTATTCTGTATCCCACAAATCTTAGCCTAATACTGACCGCATAGGTGCTCAATAATGCTCTCGGTAGATTATTTGAGTATAATTATTACAGTGTAAAATATATATAATTGAAAAAAGAGATACCTCTAGGTATTACAGGCACACCTCATTTTATTGCACTTTGCTTTATTGTACTTTGCAGGTATGCATTTTTTACAGCTTGAAGGTTTGGGGCAACCCTGTGTCAAGCAAGTCTATGGGTACCATTTTTCCAACAGCATTTGCTCACTTCATGTCTCTGCATCACATTTTGGTAATTCTCACAATATTTCAAAATTTTTCATTATTACTATATCTTTTATGGTGATCTGTGATCAGTGATCTTTGATGTTGCTATTGTAACTGTTGTGGGGTGCCACAAACTGTGCCTATACAAGACAGCAAACTTAACTGATAAATGTTGCATGTATTCTGACTGCTCCACTGACCAGCCATTTTCTCCCTCTCCTCAGCCTCCCTATTTACTGAGACACAACAATACAATACTAAAATTAGGCCAATGAATAACCCTACAATGGCCTCTAAGTGTTCAAGTGAAAGGAAGAGTCGCACATCTCTCACTTTAAATCAAAAGCTACAAATGATTAAGCTTAGTGAGGAAGGCCTGTTGAAAGCTGAGACAGGCTGAAAGCTAGGCCTCTTGTGCCAGTTAGCCAAGTTGTGAATGCGAAGGAAAAGTTCTTGAAGGAAATTAAAAGTCCTACTCCAGTGAACACACGAATGATAAGAAAGCAAAATAGCTCTGTTGCTGATCTGGAGAAAGTTTGAGTGGTCTGGATAGAAGATCAAACCAGCCACAACATTCCCTTAAGCTGAAGGCTAATCCAGAGTAAGGCCCTAACTCTCTTCAGTTCTGTGAAGACTGAGAGAGGTGAGGAAGCTGCAGAAGAAATGTTTGAATCTAACAGATGTTGGTTCACGCAATTTAAGGAAAGAAGTGGTTTCCCTAACATAATAGTGCAGGTATAGCAGCAGGTGCTGATGGAGAAGGTGCAGCAAGTTATCCAGAAGATCTACCTAAGATAATTAATGGAGGAGGCCACGCCAAACAACAGATTTTCAATGCAGACAAAACAGACTTACATTAGTTGAAGATGCCATCGAGGACTTTCATAGCTAGAGAGGAGAAATCAATGCCTGGCTTCAAAGCTACAAAGGATAGCCTGACTCTCTTGTTAGGGGCTAATGCAGATGGTGACTTTAAGTTGAAGTAGATTCTCATTACCATTCTGAAAATCCTAGGGCCCTTAAGAATTATGCTAAATGTACTCTACCTTTGTTCTATAAATGGAACAACAAAGCTTATATGACACTATTACATCTGGTTACAATGTGATTTACTGAATATTTTAAGCCCACTGTTGAGACCTACTGCTCTGAAAAAAAGATTCCTTTCAAAATATTACTGCTCATTGACAATGCACCTAGTTACCCAGGAGCTCTGATGGAGGTGTACAATGAGATTAATGTTGTTTTCATGCCTGTTTAATCAACATTCACTCTGCAGCCCTTGCATCAATGAGTAATTTTGACTTTCCCAGTCTTATTATCTAAGAAATACATTTTGTAAGCCTATAGCCGTAGATAGCAATCCCTCTGATGGATCTGGGCAAAGTAAATTGAAAACCTTCTGGAAAGCATTCAAAATTCTAGATATCACTAAGAACATTCATGATTCATGGGAAGAGGTCAAAATATCAACAATAACAAGAGTTTAGAAGAAGTTGATTCCAACCCTCAAGGATGACTGAGGGGTTCAAGCCTTTGGTGGAGGAAGTAACTGCAGACGTGGTGGAAATAGCAAGAGAACTAGAATTAGAAGTGGAGCCTGAAGATGTGACTGAACTGCTCCAATCTCACAATAAAACTTTAATGGATGAGGAGTTGCTTCTTGTGGATGAGCAAAGAAAGTGGTTTCTTAAGATGGAATTTACTCCTGATGAAGATGCTATGAAGATTGTTGAAATGACAGCAAAGGATGTAGAGTATTACATAAACTTAGTTGATAGAGCAGCAGCAGGGTTTAAGAGAACTGACTCCAATTTTGAAAGAAGTTTTACTGTAGGTAAAATGCTATCAAACAGCATTGCCTGCTACAGAAAAATCATTAGTGAAAGGAAGAGCAATTGATATGGCAAACTTCATTGTTGTCTTATTTTAAGAAACTGCCACAGCCACCCCACCCTTCAGCACCCATCACCCTGATCAGCCAGCAGCCATTCACATCGAGGCAAGACCCTCCACCAGCAAAAAGAAAGCTGAAGGCTCAGGTGATGGTTAGCACTTTTTAGCAATAAGTATTTTTTAATTAAGGTATGTACCCTTTTGTTAGACATATTGTATTACACACAATAGACTACAGTATAGTGTAAACATTTATGTGCACTGGGAAACCAAAAAGTTTGTGTGACTCGCTTTATTGTGATATTTGCTTTATTGCAGTGGTCTGGAGCTGAACCCACCATATCTTCAAGGTATGCCTGTATTATCATATCATATATGAAATATATGATATCTCTTCTTTTGGAATTATATATATTTTGTTATTGAGATATAATTGATAACATTGTGTGAGTTTCAGGTACAGAATGCATCTATTTGATGCATTTATATGTTGCAGTATGTTTACCACTGTAGTTTTAGCAACACCTCCACCATGCCCCATAGTTATCATGTCTTTCTAGTTGGTGAGAACATTTAAGATCTAGTTTCTTAGCAACTTTGAGACATGTAATACAGTATTGTTAACTATAATCTCTTTTCTTCAATTATATTTTTTACACTATAATAACTATATTGAGGTAATCTAACAAGAGCATTTATTGAGCTCCTATCTAATAGTAGAGAGTGATAACTCTGGAAATATATGTGGGAGTCTCGTTGTACAGTTGGCCCTTTGTGTCGACAGGTTTCTCATCTACAGATTCAACCAACCACAGAATCAAAGGCCTACAATGGATGCATCTGTACTGAACATGTACAGACTATTTTCCTTGTCATTACTCCCTAAACTGCACAGTGTAACAACTACTTACACAGCATTTACATTGTATTAGGGATTATAAGTAATCTAGGGATGATTTAAAGTATACAGGAGGATGTGTGTAGGTTATCTGCAGTTATTACACCATTTCATATAAGAGACTTGAGCATCTGAAGATATTGGTATCTGCAGGGGTCCCGGAGCCAATCCTCCATGGATATCAAGGGATGACTAAATCAATGAGTGGGTCTCAACCAGAAATACAGAGAGGACCCTCTGTTAAATAAAAGTGGAAGAAACAGCAGAATCAGTGAGAAATCACAGTGAATGGGCGTGTTTGGCCAGGTACACTATGCACATGACTTTCTGGACTTCCGTGCCATTTGAGAAACATTGGTATGGTCTTTTTTAAGGAGTTACGTGACGAGAGTAGATAAAAGCACCTTCCAGAAAGAAGGCCTCCCAAGGCTGAGTGTCCAGGCCCATCTGGCTTTGTAGGATCTATTTAGGTGCAGAGATGTGTGGGAGAAAGGGACAGCAGTGGTGGAACTCAGAACTAGGATTCTAGCAAATGATCTGCAAGCTCAAAAAGGATTTTGTGACTATTTACCTGTAAGGTCTTGCAGAGTCTGGTTTCCCCATTGTGAGCATTGCTCTCTCTCTTGCTGGAGCATTGATTAGATAAGGACCAGTGCAAGGACACATCACTGTGCCACAGCTGACTCACCACTTGGCCAAGGTGATCTAACTGTAAGTTCCTTTGCTCCTTCTGATCTTTCTGGCTCCAATACTGGAAAGGGGTATTTCCCTGTATGTAAGTAAACACTGAGGCAGTTGACACGCCAGTAAGAAACAGAACCATTCTGCATCAATGACAAAAAAACACAAATAACAGAACAATTAGTTTTGATTATCTCTGTAAGCAATGTGCCCCTTTATCCACAACACATTTTCAATCATGAGCTAAATTTTTCATCTTGAGATGAAAAGATGATTTCTGATCATTTCTGAGCTACCTACTTCTGCCAATAGTTGGCATGCCAAAAATGCAAACCAACTTAAACTTATCTTTGGGCAAATATAGTTAGAATGGAAAATTGTACATTCAATTTAATAACCTTCTAGGGGGAAAAAAATGAAAGAATGAATGCCTCTATGGATTAATGAAGAAAAATCAAGTCCAAAGGTCTCTTCCATCATTTAAAGAAATCTTGGTTGACCTGCTGCCCCTTCAGCTTAGTATGTGATTTTTCTCCTTCTTTCACCTGCCAACATTCTCAAGTAGGTGGTTTATGTCTTTCTGCCTCTTTTTCCCCACACACATTCCTTATTTAGCCCCCAAAAAGCTGATTCTGTGACACTTGTGATGGTTAATTTTATGTGTCAATGTGACTAGGCCCAGAGATTTGATCAAACATTATTCCGGGTGTGTCTGGGAGGATGTTTCTGGATGAGATTAGCATTTGAATCCGTAAACTGAGTAAAGCAGATTGCCCTCCATAAGGGGGGGGGGGGGGGGGGGGGGGAGGGGTCTCATCCAATCAATTGAAAATCTGAATAGAATAAAAGTCTGAGAAAGAGGAAACCTTCTGCCTGACTGCTGAGCTGGGACATTGGTCTTTTCCAGCTTTCAGACTTGGGCTGAAACATCTGCTCTTCTTGAGTCATGAGCCTGCTGGCTTTCAAATTGGGGCTTATACCACTGGCTCTCCTGAGTCTCAGGTCTTTGGACTTGGACTGGAGCTACACATCAGTTCTTCTGGGTCTCCAGCTTGCCAGCTGCAGATCTTGGGACTTCTCAGCCTTCATAATTGTGTGAGCCAATTCTTTATAAAAAAATCAGTCTCTCTCTTTCTCTCTCTCCATGCATGTATATAATTGGTTCTGTTTCTCTGGAGAACGCTAATACAGCACTATTGAAACTATACTCTTGAATGTCACCAGTGGTCTTCCTGTCAGGTTCTAGGGGCTGATCTCCACCTTTACCCTCGTCGATGCTGAAAATCACTACTCCACCCGCCCCCTCAGGGGCTCCTCCTTCCTCTCCCCATCTCTTGGTCCTCAGTCCTCCTCTCACAACTTTCTCCAGTTCTCTCCACTGAAATTCTCATTTCTCTACTAAATCATAACCCTGGGTTATTCTCCACCTTCCAGCACAGTATGTCCTCCCACCTGTTAACCATTGCTTCTCAGTGCTCCCATCTCGCCTAAAATTCAGTACGCCGATCTTTCTCTCAAAATCGTCTCTTCCTCCTCTTCATTCTCTTACCATGGCTGAAAACATCTGTGTCTGCTTCTCCCACCCCAGGATCCAATTAATCACCAAATCCCGTTGGTTTTTCCTTCCATTTCCAGACTCCCCCTTGTTCATCCCCTCTGCTCCAACCTAGCCTGCCCTCATCCCCACGTGCAACAGCCTCCTCGCTGGCCTCCCTGCTTCAGCCTCTCTTCTCCTTCACCGTGCACACCACTGCCAGAGTCACTGTGGCAGAACATCATTTCATCACATCTGTCCCCTCCTCAATCACCTCCAGTGACTCAAGGCAAAGCCTAGATTTCTTTGCTGAGCCTCTAAGCCTCTCTGCCATCTGACTCACCATTCCAGGCTGGCTATCAAGACAAAATAGAGCTCCAGGTAATTAGAGCCATGCTGCATAGGACTGCCTTCCTGACACACCTTGTATTCCCTTCAGCACTGAAAAATACAGAAAAATAAAGAACTCATATTTTCCAATTCAAAATGCCCTTCCTACATAATTTTTTAAAAAATTTTGAGATCACATGCATTCTGGGTAAAAACATGATTCACGTGAAGCTCACTATGAAACTTTTAGGGAGCTGAACATTTCCTAGTCTGCTTTGCTTATTGCTGTTATTAGCTGCAGTCATCACCCCGTGTTGAGTTAGCTGAGAGCAGGGCTTTGGGAGGCAGTGGTTAACAGTGTGGATTCTCAAACCTACTCTGCGGGTTTGGATTCCAGGTGTACCACATACAGGCTGTGTGGACTTGAGCAAATATCTTAACCTCTTGGAGCCTCAGTTTTGTCATCTACCAGATGGAAATAATAATAGTCGCACCCATAGGACTGTTGTAAGGCTTATCAAAAAGTGGTTAGACCGGTGTAAATGCTCATAATAAAGGCTCTCTGAGTTTTAGCTGTTATTGCATTGTTACTGATGGTGAGCTGCCAGTGCAGTATTGGAATTACCCCATGGAGCTGCCCTCCCGGAATGCCGATATCACAGCCATGAGTGCGTGGGCATCCTGATGCTCGTCCCCTTCCCACACCCTCAACCCCCAGCCCCACCTTGGCTCACCTTCAAAAGCTGTAAATAGGTGCAAGTCATAGAGGTCCCCTACTTGGCGATGCCTCTGGTTCTATCTGTCTGATGCTCTGTAAGGATTGTTACATGCATTATCTCATTTCAACCTCTCAACAAGCCAAACAATGAACTGGAGGCTCTGAGAGACTAAGTAATTTGCCTGAGGCTACACAGCTAGAATTTGAGCTCAGATTTAACTGTGCTTTTTTCTTGTGTCTCTCTGGTTTTGTCCTATCTCTGCCATACCCTTCAAGTCACTCTCACAAACTGCCCTCTCAAAATGTAATAGGTACCAATTTTTACTTACACAAAAAATGGTGGACGCGCTATTTAAAAGTTGAAGACGGGGCTGGCCCCATGGCCGAGTGGTTAAGTTCGCGCACTCCACTGCAGGTGGCCCAGTGTTTCGTTAGTTCGAATCCTGGGCACGGACATGGCGCTGCTCATCAGACCACGCTGAGGCGGCGTCCCACGTGCCACAACTAGAAGAACCCACAACGAAGAATACACAACTGTGTACTGGGGGGCTTTGGGGAGAAAAAGGAAAAAATAAAATCTTAAAAAAAAAAAGTTTAAGACAATAAGAAATTTCCATGAATTTTGTTAGGCATGACAATAATATATTTTAAGTTCTTGTCTGTTAGCAATAATTACTGAAGTATTTGTAGGAGAAATGATCTGATGACTTAGATTTCTTTTTAAAAAATCTCAAGCAAAAAATGTGGATGGAAGATGGATGAAACAAGAATGGCAAACTATTGATCTTGTTGAAGTGGATGATTCGTTATATTTTTCTCTTGACCTTTGTATATATTTGATATTTTCCATAATAAAACGTTAATTCTTTCCCTTTATTCTAAGGGGAGATGTGTGAGAGGCTCATCACAGCACATTATCAACTTCCTGATTAAAGTCGGATGTGCCCTGGGTGAGAGAAGTCTCCTGTGGTCAGTCAGCCAGGAGGAGAAGGAGAGAGATGGAGATTTGGGACAAGGAAGAAAATAGAGTTATCGGAGGAGGAGGAGAAGGAGAGAGATTGTCAGTTCTCCTCGTCCTCGCTTCCCTCCAGGTGAACCCCACAGAAGCTCCTACTTTCAAGGGTGGAATTGCACCTGGGCTTGAAAGACTGTGCACAGCAAGGGAGGGTGCCTGACAGGGGTAGAGAGAGAGGAGCAGGGTGGGCAGGGAGAAGGAGGGAGGAGAGGTTTCCAACTGAGTGTGAAGCACCTTTCTTGGTGAAGTCACTGAGCATGACAGTAAAGCACTTGGGCTTCACGTTCATAATTCCAGCTTCAGCTCCCTCGCTCGGCCAAGCAGGCAGGCTTATCTTCCCAGTGGTCCACTCAAAATTGTTTAGAGATCAACCAGGATCAAGCCAATATTTACATGATTACCCTAGTGCCACTAAATTCTAGATTCACAAGTTGTGACCATGGATGTACAACTCGTGTCTGCATGTAAATCTATGTGCCCAGCAGAAAAAAGAAATTGTATATGTGGGAAAATTCAGAAACAGAAAACTCTGATTTTTAGGTAAGAATATGAGCGCTTAGCAGAGTGAACCCAAGTGCGGTAGGTGATTATATATCCTCTTCTGGCAAGTTCATTGCAGAATGACTCAATCCAAGGACTATCTTCTCTTAGCATCTGAAACACTGATCTCCAAGAATTCTCTGAAAGAGGTCACTATAAATAAAAGGGCCCTGCATGTTTCATTCTCCTTCATGGAAGGAGGCAACCCTGCAGCCAGGTGACCGCATGTGTACCAAGCGAGTGTACTGCACTCTGCATTTGCATCGCTGATCCCAATCCTGTCCTTGCATGTGTGTAGGACATGGATCCCAGGACAGGATCCCAGTCCTGTCCTCTTTGTGTGTGTAGCAAGAGCCGGCAAAGTGGCCAAGACTAGGATGTGTAGGGGTCAACCTACCCATAGCAATCCAGGACACCCCCAGGAGTTTGTTTTCATCCTTGACATTCAGCTGCAATTGGACACACACTTGAGGCTGCTGTAGGAGATGCTACAAAGGGGGGAAAAGGTCTTGATAAGAAACCAATTACCCTTTCCACAAGGAGTCACCTGTTCAATGCTGATCCATGACAGGAGACCCATTCAACATGTGGCCAAATGATTCTAGCAGCGACTTTCTGCCTCTGTGCTCTCACAGACCTGAACTTCAGTGGTACAAGAAGCAGGAAATGTCCTTCATTTCTAAAAAGTCAGATCACTTTTAAAAATTAGGGAAAATTCCTCTGTTTGTAAAGTCCCTCCCCATGAAGCCACCACTTCTCTATTTCTGCTGAGCTTTAAGGCCCTGGTCCGGGCCAGAAAGGCAAACTCTTAGCCCATAAACACTGAGAATAACATCTAAAGTGTCCTGGCCTGCTGTGACAGAAAGCAGTTAATACAGAGGGGCCCGTGTGCCAGTCAAAATAGTATGTACTCTGATGTTGCACCCTCCAATATGGTAGCCACAAGCTACTGTGACTCCTTAAATTTAAATTAGTTAAAATTAAACAAAATTTTAAAATTCAGGGGCTGGCCTGGTGGCACAGCGGTTAAGTTCGCATGTTCTGCTTTGGTGGCCCAGGGTTCACTGGTTTGGATCCCGGGTGTGGACATGGCACCACTTGCCAGGCCATGCTGTGGTAGGCGTCCCACATACAAAGTAGAGGAAGAGGGGCATGGATGTTAGCTCAGAGCCAGTCTTCCTCAGCAAAAAAGAGGAGGGCTGGCGTGAGATGTTAGCTCAGGGCTAGTCTTCCTCAAAAAAAAAAATTTTTCTTTAATTCAGTTTTTCAGTCACACTAGCCACATTTCAAGCATTCAATAATCACCTGTGCTAGGGGCTACCACACTAGACAGTGCAAATCTAGAACATTTCCATCATCATAGAAAGTTCTACTGGGCAGCGCTGCTGCTCTGACATCATCATTTAAACTGGCATGAGGTCTTTGAAAAGGCTTCCAAATTCCCGTGAAGGCGAATGATGGAAAATGGGAGATCGGGCCCTAGCCCAGGAGCACAGCTACACGACGTCCTCTCCTCCGATTTTTCGTTCCTGTCTCAAATGTTATCATGTGGCTATACGTACAAGGCACTCTCAGGTGTTGGGACTCTCAGGATCTGCCAAAAAGAGTCAGACTTTGCTCCTGCTCTTAAAGAACTGACAATTTGGTTCAGGAGATAAGAAATGTACATAAGTAATGAAGATATGAGTAGAAAGTGATCATTTGTAAGAGAAGAGTACTGTGTGCTCATGGAGTTGAGAGAAAAACATGTTGAGAGTTGAGAGCAAAAATAGCTTCCAGCTCAGGAAAAGGAGTGGCTCTCAAAGGAGGAGGTATGTGGAGGTGGAAGAAAGACTGTCCCAAGCAGGTGGAAGGGCCCGCGTGGAGGCACAGAGGCAGACAGTTTCTTCCCCCGGGGAACAGTGGTCCTCCCCTCTCCCAGCCTCCAGGTTCCATGTGGGACCCCTGCCAGCAGGCTGATTACCTCAGTGCACCCTGCCAAGATGAATGTCTAGCCCAGTTGCCCTCTGGTTTGATTAAGGGTCAGTTGTAGAGATGAGAATTCACTCTAGCAAGTTAAAGCAGTGTATTAAATAACACAAAACTCAAGAAAGCTAAAGACACAGATGCTAGGTGGAGCTTTCAGGAGTGACTCTGAGCACCAGACCACCAAGCAAACTGCTGCCTAGTTTGTGATCAGGAAGCTGCCAAGATCAGGAAGTGGCCACCGTTGGAAATCCTGACACAGCCACGATGGTGCTGCCAGAGAAACAGTGGCCCCGCCCCACTGTCACCAACCACATTTCTCACAGGTACATCTAACTGGCAGAACTTAAATCACACCCAGAACTCTGGATGCAAAAGCTTCCAGTAAATAAAAGAGAGTATGGAGAATAATGGTCGCTAGATTTCCAGGCTTCAAAGTATAGGAAGGAATGCTGGAAGAAGTGAGAATCCATTCTGCCTCCAACCTGCCACACCCTCATCCCCCCAGTGATGGGAGTGGATGGCCAGTCATACTCCAGGGTGGTTGGAGCGAATTTCAAAGGTTAGAACCTGAGACCTGTGGGAAGACTGCTACAAACAGAAAGCAGGAGATAATACTCATATAATCACATTAACAAGAAAGAAAAATCTGGAAACTATTTTAAAGCGCCCAGATGTCCTTTATAAATCAAGAGTTCCAGCACTGTGCAACCTGCTTGGTTGGATGCAACCACTGCAATTCCAGGTTTCTGCAGAGAACAGCAGAACCGGTCGGGTGGTACTGCATCCCACCCAGCCACGTACTGATGAAGACTGAGGGAGGCTATTTGTAGGGTGAATTTCCGAGTCTGAGAAATGCTAGGAGGAAGTTGGCACCCAGCTCCCAGTTTTGTTTGTCACATCAGTCCCTGCTGAGGAAAGCAAACAGCAGGTAACTGTAGAACACACCTGTCTGTAGCAGCTGTATGATGCTGGCAGGCTTTGATTGTCAACCGAGCAATTTGCTTAGGATTTGGAAACAGAGGAAGGAGATTGTCAAGAGCTGGAGGAGCAGGTGACATGTGGCGTGCCTATGTGCTCCCAGCAGTCAGGGGGAGAATACAGGAGCAAGAGATTGCCACCAGAGGTGGTGCACTTTGGGGAAGTGACAGCCTCCTACGGGGAAGTAATGGGATCGCTGCAATAAAATGCCAACTCGCTATCCCGAGAAAGCCTTGATGTGGCTGAAGACCACGCTACTAGGAAATAATTCTAACGAGCGGCAGAGTGGGACCTAAGGAAGGAAAAATGCATGGTTCTTAGCATGGTTAGAGAAAAACGTCAGTAAGGATTCCAGAAGCATGCTAGCCAGAATGGTTTGAAATTTATGGTGACTGATTTATTACTGAGGAATGTCTGAACCTGCCTGTCTTTCAAGATCCAGCTCAAATCCCATATCAGCTCATTCACTCATTCACTCATTCATTCATTCATTCATTCAAGGGTATGTACTCAGTCTGCTCTATCTTCTGGGTACAAGATTTACAACACACCATGCTAGTCAGGGTGTCCATAGGGAGATGAGTGAAAGAGACAATCTTCTCTGAAGTGACTTCTTTCTAATAGAGAGAGAAGACACTAATAAATAACTCTAGTACAAGGTAACAGGCGAAATAAAGTGATGTGAAAATTCACGGGTGGGAGAGTTAACTTCAGTTTGGTGAAGGGAAATAAGGACAAGGATCTGGAAGACCTTCCTGGAGGAAACAACTACTGGGAAAGCCTTCATGAGCACCCCATCCTTGGGTGTTCGGTCCCTCTGAATAACCAGGGTATTCCGCCATTTGACCAGCATCTACCTTGTAGAGTTAGTGGCCTTTCAATATGTCTAGTCTTCCAGTTTATATCTGACCTAAATGATGAGTTTTAAAAGTATTTTTTAATGAATCGAGATAATATATATAAAGAAGAGTGTTTACCTATTTGGTTGGTAATTAATAAATATTAGTCCTTTTCTGGGTTGGAACTGGGCAGGGAGGGAAAAGTAAATGTTGTGGTTGAATATAAGCTGGAAAGGCAGGAGAATCCCTTGACCAACTTCAATGTTAAAGGATTGTTATTGGCAGCTTTGCTTGAATTCTTTATTATTATTTATTTTAGTTCCAGTCCCTTCTGTATTCTGGAAAATTGTTCACTATCATGTTGGGGAGAATTACTCTGAAAATTGCTGCTTGTTTCTAACTATGATATTCAGAGGAAGCGTGCATGATTCTAACTGAATTAAAAACCAAATGTAATGTGGAAAGTGTTAAAGATCTTTCTAACAACTACTGGGAATGAGGAGTATCTATAATGAAAATATGGACGTAGTTCCTATAACTTTTATACCTCTCAAACTCCAATTTAAATTTAAATCCAGAATGCATTGTTCTAAGTGTAATGGTTCAGCATAAAATTATGAACTCAAATTAGCACCTCATCACTCTCACAAGGGAAAGCCTGAGAACTCAGGACACACAGCCAAATGGTAACTTTCCCATCAGACACCTCCAGGTCAGTGTTGAAGCATTGCTGGGAAAGAGCTGGAAAAGCAATGATGTGCTCACAAATTAGGATTCTATGACAACCTGGGGAGCTCTGCAAATCTGTCCCACAGTTGGGGCAGGGACAAGGAGTTACACTGTGAAACAATAACCAGAAGAGCAATAAGTGGAAAGATGTCTAGACAGAGGGTCCTAATCCGGCTAAAGCACCCAGAGACCCCATCGAGGACAGTCTCTATGTTTGTCACTGGCATCATGCAGAAGTGGACCCACAGGTTACTCCTCTTTTCCACAGGCAGCCCACCATCCCCCAAGGTCTGATAGAGAATGCACAACTAAGATGTGAGCTGTTTCCTTCAAGCAGAGCCCATCACTAAGCGAGTTGTTGCCTTGCTTCCTCGATACAGGGGAGGTGGGGAGGAGAACACCAACATCATGGTAAATTCTGGATGTTTACCCAACCTTTATAGGTGTTCCACTGAAGCCAAAACCCTGTGCTGCCAGAGTACAAGAGGGTGTAGCTCAGGGGAAGCTCCCACACACTGCTGAAGCCAAGACCCTTCTAACACTACACGCTTTAAAATTCCCACTTATTTTCATCAATTCAGTAAGTCTTCTCATTTGGCAATGCCTGTCAAGTATAGAAACATTTGTATCACAGGAGACTGTAAAACTCCTTAATCCTCGAAAGGGATATTTTGTCGGGGGGGGGTGGGGTTTCCCTGAGCTTATTGATGAGGCCAATGAATTGGCTTACAGAAAGGAAAATGATGCCGTGGTCAGGCCTTATAGCAGAGAAAGTCAGGGGCTCTGGGAGCACATGGCCTGAGCTCAAACGCTGGCTCTGCCACTTAATAGTGTGTGACCTTGGACAAGTTTCTTAGTCTCTCTGTGCCTCAGTTTCCTCATCTGTAGGATAAGGTTGTGCCTAGTTCATAGGGTAATAGTGAGGATTAAATGAGTTAAAATTTATAAAATGTTTAGAATGGTGCCTGGCAACTAGTAAGCACCAGAGAAGAGTTAAATATTACTATGACTACTTCTGTTGTTGCTGCTGTCGTCCTTGTCTGATTCCTATAGGCAATTGAGTTTGCAACCCTTGGCCTGGAACCGTGGGGACAGTTTTGCCCACCAGGAGGCATTTGGCAATGTCTGGAGACATTTTTAGCTGTCATGACTGGGAAAGGGGGTGCTACTGGCTTCTAATGGGTAGAGGCAAGGAACACTGCTGAACATCTGACAATGCACAGGACAGCCCCCACAACAAAGAATCATCTGGCCCAAACGTCAACTGCGCAAGACTGAGAAACTCTGGGCTAGATGCATCATACGTGCACATCACTCTGAGGTCTTGCTCCTCACTTGGACGTATTGTCAGGTCTCAGGGAGCAAGTCTCCTCTGCAGTCAGGGCTCCCAGACTTTTCTCTATGCCTCTCCTCCCCCTCTTCCCCTCTTCCCGTTTACACTCTTCCCAACTTTGGGGGAACCCTTCTGCCTTCATGTTTCTTCAAAACACTGGGCCTGTACTCCCAAATCCCCTCTCCCAAATTGAGGGGGAGGCCACCGTAGGCATTTAGGGTAGGACATCCCCTGCCCATTCATTGTTTGATGTTTAGCATCTCCAGCTCCTAGAGAACAAAATGCCATTAGTATTTGAACTACCAATAAAACCCATAGCGTACATTTCCAAAGCCCATTTTAAGGCTCCTAATACCCCATCGGAACCACTGCCCTAAAAACTTAAGCTTTAGTAATACAGAAGCCAGAAAGACCTTTGCCCTGCCTTGCTACTTATAGGAAGAGAAAGAAAAGAGAAAAATAGAGAAAGAAAAAATAGATTGATATATCAAAATAATATCCAGCCACAAGGATCCATAGAAACTTGGAGCAACACAGTGATTTATTTTTCCATCAGCCAAGTAATCATCAAGCTGGATGTTTTCATGGGGCCATTTCCTTGAAGCCTCATCCCAACAGCCAGTGTTAAAACTGTTTTTTTATTGCTGGGTAATGTATCTACCAGACATCCCTTACTCTCAACTCATCGCTGACCCCATCCCTGTACCACTAAGGACAGGCAGGAAAGAGGGTGTAATGGGGGAGGAAGAGGAAGAGGAAAAGTGTCTGTTTCTTTCATTAGTCAGTAGCTGAAGATGCAGTGGTTTGTATTTTGGCAGAGATGACGTGACTACATCAAAACTTCAAATGCCAGCTTCACAGAGTCCCACTGCTCCTTAGGCAGATTTGCAGGCTTCTTGCAAAGGACTAGACCTGCCTTCTCATGTGCCACCAGGACTCCCATTTCCCAGAAGAGAAGATTGAATTGGGCTGTGTTGGTTCCATTCGATCTGAAAAACTCTAGAGAGCAGAATCCACACCATACTTGTTCAGAAGCAATTGTCCCCTTCACGCTCAACCCCCAGATGTTTGATCTCTGCTCAGGCCCCAATCCCCATCCATTCCCCCGTGGGCTGGTTCTTTCCAAACATAGGACTAAAGCATACTGCTCAGGGAGGAGCCTCTTTGGGCCATTTCCCTCAGAAAGGGCAGGCACACTGGCCCTCGGCCTGTCCAACATGCCACAGGTAGTGGAAAGATCACAGCATCAGATGTCCTAAGATCTACATCTCACCCTTACTCCTAACCCCAACTTTTCTACATCCTGATTTCTCATCTGTAAGATGTGCCCCACCTCCATCACAGGGTTGCTGTGCAGTTCAGATAAGGTAATAGTTATGAAAGTACTTTGAAAAGATATAAGAACTGTAATAATGTTATTCCTTGACTATAGATTAACGAACATAATAAAATTGCTATTGCAGGTATTAGCATAATAGCACAGATTGCCCTTCCCTTTAATGAAATTCATCAGGGATAAAATGTTCAGGCTTTTTCCTGACATTCCCTCACTATCTTTCTTCAGTAGGGGGACAAGAGGCTCAGTGATCGCCAGCCACATATCACGGTAAGGATAAAGGTTCCAGAAGGCCACTCTGCCTAGAGGGACATTGCTTTGATGTGGATTAGACATCCTCCTGGAACCTTCCAAGGCTCTAATTGCCTGAACAGCTCTAGCAAGAGGGTCAGCAAGTATTTTAAATTAGTAATTGTGTAAATGATGCTCCAGTAGAAAATCAAACCAGTTTTGATTAGAAAACATGTTGAATTTTGTGACCAGCTGGACAATTTGCCAGTTATGAGAGTGCTCTCCCTTCCTAGCTAGGAGCTTCAGCTGGTTTAAAGTCCCTGACACAGACTGAAGGCTGGCTCTATCTGAGGACACCCTGCTCCTCTGTTTTGCAGACAGGCAGGTGTGGGGCGAAGCTGTTTGGCAAACGCCCTCCAGAGGCTCAGTTGCAGTAGGGTGGGCATAGAGCCACGCGTGCCATCAGTAGTTTGGCATGTGGTTCTCTCTCATTCAGATCCAAATAGCACACTGCTGATATAAAATTCATTGCGATGCTTTTCTTCATTTCCTCTCTGGCTGCTTCCTCTCGCAGGCTCTATGAAGATTTCTCTAGTTGCCAAGCTCTCTGAGTAGTCAGGAACAACCACCAGCAGCCTGTCCTAATTCCCTGCTGCCATCCCTTCTCTTCTCAGCTTCTGTTCATGTTCCCTATCCCCGCGCAGCATGAGAACAATGGCCTGGTCTGAGCTGAGTAAGTGATTTGCAGCTACGTTTTCCCCCTTGTTAGAGGAACCTACCTGCTCAAGGAAGCCACTGCAGAAACTACCCTTTTTTTTTTTCTCGAAAGACCTTTCCCACAGTCTCCCTATGTTTCTAAGTTTCCTTTTGCTCGACCTTCCCCATGGACTTTCTGAGGGCTGGACTCTGCCTTGTGTACATTTAGCTATTAAAGCAGGTTTTACGTCTTTTTTAAAGTGACATTCATAAAGAGGGGAGGACATTGGAAGGCTAGGGCCATGCAAAGACTGTTAGCCAGGAAAGACGCTGCCTCCTGTTCAGAACGCAGGCAGACTTCTGACAACACCTGAACCAACTGGGAGAGGTGACCTTGGGTTGGAAACAAAGGGCTGGCCCCAGAAGCGTGCCTCTGAGTTCCTGCAACAACACAGCAACTCACCCTGGGAAGAGCAAGAGCACAGAAAACAAAGGCTCATTTGGCATTTCTGATATCATCTTTGGAAGTGAATAAGACAAATAACTTAGAAGGGGCAGCGGAGATCGATGACGCTACTAACTCGAGACTGTCCATATAAGAGACTCTGATTTATCAGCCTTCATAAGAGCGGATAAGCTCCTGAAATGAGTGTTCTCTGATCGGCGGCTGTACCTCCTGCTAATCTGTGTTGCTCTCCTGGTTGGGGGATGTATGTGTGGAGAGGAGAAGTGACTGTGACAGGGACTGAAAATACGCACTTTGATTCCATTATGCACCACCCCACAGGTTTGCCTTCTTCTGATGGGGCTGTTAATTGTGGCATTTCAAGGTACAACCCAAAGCCAGTGGGAATTATATTTCAGAACACTTTTGGGTGGGGGAAGAAAATATATTGCTGACAGCGAAGCTTTGTCATTTTTTTACTGGTTTATTATGAAAGCTGCGTTCCTTGTATTAGCAGAATGAAGTCAGAGAAACCGTGCAGCCATTCGGAAAGGAGGAGGGTCGTTATTCCCAGGGCAAGGGGACATGCGGGATCCAGTAGGGGGAGGGAAGCAATTATTAAAAATAAGAATAAGAAAATAGAGCTGTAAAGTGGGCAAGTAACCGGGCTGAATATTGGTGCTGAACAGTGTCTGAGCACTGGCTGGGGCTGCCTGAGTAAGATTAAAATCTGCAGGGAAATTTTGTTCCTTAGCACTGGCAGAAATTAGGAATAAATTCAATTGCATTCTGCACAATAGCTGGAAGCGATTGAGGTTAAGTGGCCTCGCTCTCTGATGTGTTAGTATTACTGAGCACTCTCTGCCCATGTGACTCGGTGCAATCTGCTCTTGGAACACGTCGCCATGGCAACTGATGATTTCTATTACAGTACATTCAAGTTCACATTCTAGGCCTGTCATACGCTTGGAAATTTCCAGTTAAAATATTTATTTATGAAAAAGGAAAAAAAAAGCCACCCCCCAGACTCTTTCAGGAATAGAAAACAAAAAGATGCCCCGATGCAGGATGACTTATCGGCAGATGAGAAGAGATTGTTGCATTTTCACTTAGCTGTTGCCACCAAACAAAAAATTCCCCACGGGGTGGCTAACTTTGTTGGGAAGGGGCAAGTTGGAATCTTCCCTACTGTGGTTTGTATGCAGGTGTGATGTCGATCTGAGGGCAGAGTGACAGAAGTGGCCTCAAAAACCTGCAGATCAGAGTTTCCGCTTGGCTCTCTGAAGCACATGGTTCCAATTTCAGCTTCCCACTGAGGTTCTGCACTGCTCTATCTTAGTCAACCCTCAGCTGGAGAAGAGTGGCCTCACCCCTCAGCCATGAGGTAGGGGTGGAAGGATCTCTCATTGGGTGGGGTCAGCATTCTGGCGTCCCCAGGGATTCTCAAACTGACCCCAATAAAGGAGGAGGGCAGTTTGGGACATAACATGGCAGACTGCTCTCTCATAGACGCCATCACCATGTTCCATGACAGAGGTCTCTGTGGCTTTCTGTACACCTCCCAGGCATTGCCCACAGGGGCCCAGGGACCACCAGCCATTTCAGGAAACCTGCTTTTTAGGCTCGTTTATGCCCACTGGCTTCTCCCTGGAGAAAGACAGTCAAGGTTTAAACTAAACCTTTCCTGAGAAAGAAAGCCCTGTTCCTCAGCCATGTTACACAGGGAGGGATTGCTGACAAGGCCTATTGACTTCATCTACTTTTTCTCCTTAGTCAAGAGTATTAAATATGTTAATAAAAGATTCCCCAATGCTTTCTCTATCAGAAGCTTCCAGGTGGCTGCGATGACCCTAGGTGCCCAACTACCTGGTGAGAGCATCCCATGACTCACAGATGGTTCTCTCTCTAGCTATTAAAATCTCTAGGATCTTCTTTTGCCTTGTGGCTTCTGCCATGTCTGATTGGAATCGCATCCTGGTTCATAGCTAGAACGCAATTTGTTTACTGGGGCTAAACAAACTGTTTTCTGAATTTCCCGGAGCATAAGAGTCACTGGGCTGCTTGTCTAAAATACATATTCCCAAGTGTACCTCAGACCTACTGAGTCAGTCTCCAGGGGAGAGGCCTGGGAATCTGAGTTCTTATAATCAAGCTAATCTGAGTGGCACTGCTCTTGGATTGTGAAGCCTATTAACAATATTAGGACTATCTTTCAAAAATTAACCCACTGACATACTCCTAATGTCTCTACATAAGGCACTGAGCCAGAAGTCTTCTGGGAAATTCCTAACCATTATTGGTATAAAATGTGACCAAAAAAAAAAAGATTGAGCAATATTAAAGAAACATAAAGAGTGGATGGATGGTTGTGGTTCTGGATATTCCCCAGTGAAGACATGAGTGAATTCAGTCCTGTAAATATGCAAGTATTTCCTATGCCACCAAATAGTCATCCCATGTGTAAGAAAATAACTTTTTAAAACTCAGATTAACCAATACACCAACCCAGCAGCTCCAAGAAAGGAGTATTGTGCATGCAGAACAGATAGGACTATTTGGGGCTGGGGAGTGAATTGCAGGGTTAAATTTTTAGTTCCACTCAGCAGCTTTATCTATGAGGATTTACAAGACAGGTGTGATGTTTACAGATTGCTGACTGCCCATGTAAGAAGGTAGGGAAGGCAGCAGAAAAGGTGGTAGCGCAAAAGCCAGAAGCCTGGCCAGGGAGCTGCGCATTCTGTACTCAGCAGAGAAGACACCAAGTGTAGAAGCAGCTCCTGCACCCTAGATACCTTGTCTCCCTATACTCCTAACACAAGTGAGTGGTGCCTGGACATGCGGCTCTGTTGAGGGACTGTAGATAAAGACTTTGGTATCAATACCACTCAGATTGATCATTCTCCCGTATCTGGGGCAGGGTGTGGGGATTGCTGAACTTTCCATTGTTCTCTTGATCCAAAGGATGAGTAGTCATATAAGGGGAACTGGTGGGCACTCAGAGAAATTAGAGCAGCCATGGTTAGTTCTTGAATCGAGTCAAGAGTTCCAGAGAACTCCTTCACACACACGCGCGCGCACACACACACACACACACACACAAAATTCTGTAACCTCAGAGAGAAAGAGAGATTGATTGATTGATTGAACATGCTCTTCTAGAGCCTGGACTCATGGATCTGGAAGCTACTTTTTCATATTTTGGAGTGGGTTACAGACCTGTAGGCCCTATCCAGCCAAGGTAACAGCAGGACCCCTCCCAGACCAGAAGGGCTCTGGCCAAGCCTAGCTCAAGCTGTTGCCTTTGTGTGGGGCAGCAGCGTCACCTAGTGATCCTGTGGTTTAAGTACAAGCTCTTTTCCTGGGAACTGTCCAATATGATCAAACTGTAGTGAGATCAATTATCCATATTAATGAATGAGAATAGTAGTATATATAATCCCCGGCTGGAAATGACCGCCAATTCTGTTTTTATTGAACCTGGAATGCATTCCATGACTATGTAGCATTTGGATTTTCCATCAAGTAACATAAAAGAGAGTATGGCTGAGTTTATGCCAAGCAGGATGGATAGGGGAGGCAGGAAGAGTTAGCAAGGCTAAAAGGGAATTGGGCGCTTGTGTCAGTTCAGGTCCTCCAAGAAGCAGATGCTGAGATGGAGTTAGAAGTGTGAGAAATTCAGTGGGTTATCACCTGTGAAGGATAAAGAGAAGAGAGAGCAGGAGAAGGCAGGGAGAGCCTTCAGACCTCTGAAAGATGGGATAGGAAGAGCCTCAGATGGCAATGCAGCTCAGAGAAGTCCAGCCCAACATGGCAATTTGGTGCAAAGATCCAGAAAACGTGGGCTCTGCACCCACCACTCTGCCCTGTCATTGACAGAGAGCTGCCTTGGAGACATTCACATCTGGAGGCTGCCAGCTAACTACACTCCTTGGGGTAGCTTCTCTCTTGAAGGGAGCATGACTCTGAGCAGCATGATAGTATGGCTGCCACAGACTGGAATGGAAACTGTCCCAAGATCACATATTTGTCAGCATAGCCCCATGTCCACACACAGACACCATCAAAAACAGGAGATGAAGGAATGCTGTGGACTGATGCATCTAAATTAATGAGTGTAAACTCTAGCACCTGTGCTCCTTCTGTTAACTAATGTAAACTAGAAAGTGGACTCCAGAGCAGCATTTACTAATCTCGCCTTTCTAAACAGCAAGCTGCCTGCCATTTGTGGTGTGTCCTCTGCCCAGGAAACCAAATTCAATGTCAACAACTTGAAACACCAACGGCACTTTAGCTTCTTTGTCGAGGATGGATTTGGGTCTGAAAATGTCTATATCCTGCCCAAGGCATGAACAGTGACCTCGCATCTGTGCTGATTCTCTCCCTCCTGTAAATGGTCTTTGATGCTGTTGACCATGAGACACCACTGCCCTGGTGATATGACATGATCTCGGTATTTAAAAACATTAAGGAATTCACACAAGTTCAAGGATTTTCAGAAATCCAATTTGGGTGAATTAAGAAACCCAGATAGCACTACAGGCAAGGGTACAAAGTTTTCAAATCACAGTTAAGCCACAAAGGCACAGGATGCCTTGAATAAAAAATGGAAGAAGCTGCTTGACAAAGAACCTTGAAAAGATCTAAGGGTGGAAGAAAGCCTACTGTGGAAATAGAAAAAAGATGAGGAACAGACACACACACACACACACACACACACACACACACACAAAATGAACTCACAAACTCTTTCTAAGGCTTGTCAAGGAAAGAAAGACAAGAGCAGCAGAGAAGGCAGAATGAGCTAACACCGCCGAAGAGGTTAGAGGCAGGGAAACCAGGCTGGGGAGGAGGAAGCCTGGGCAATAAACTGGCTGGACTAATAAATGAGAGGGGGAGTGAAATTAATGATGTCTCTGAGTGCCAGAGATACCGAGCTGCTCTTTTAAATTGGTCTTTAACAAGAAAAATAAAGGAAGAGAGCATAGATAATTAGGAAGTAATGAAGACCTTTAAATATAGATGTTGAAATAAACCAGGTAAGGAAATACTTGAAAACATGGTACAATATGTAAATCAGCAGGTCCAGATAATGCACATTCCCCAACCTTAAGGGAATTAGTTAATGAACTTGCTGAACTACTGGCCATTATTTTCAAAGGCTCCAAGAGACCAGAGATTATAAAATGAAAATATTTGACCAGTCTTTTACCAAATAAAAAAAAGTGGCCTAGATGATTACTATACCTGCCACTATATACTCTCCCCACCTCAGGGGGATGTTGTAATAACAAGTGGAATTAGAAATATTAACCACTCAGAGGAAAACATGGGAGAGAGGGGGTAGCTGATGGTGGTGTGTACAATCCATGCTGATAGACAGGAGCTGGGACATACAATCAAGAGTAATACAGATATTTGACTTTTTGTTCAATGGAATACATTTGGAGGTTATATAATTATATATTTTAGGCTGGTATAAAATCAGTTTACATCCCCAGAGAACAAGGAAAAGGAAGTTTTCACAGTAGGTGCCAATCTATGATGTTAAATTTTCTGAGGATAATCCACAGATTATCCTTAATGGGGTGTAAGCAGTATCAGAAATCTCTGAGCTTTCTTTTTAATAAATAGACTGTAACAAATTATTCTTTATTTTAATCAAAATAAGTGATACATTATTCTTGAAGAAAAAACAAAAAATACAGTTAAGCAGTTAAAATAGTCACCTAAAATCCTGCCACTGCTTATAAAATTTGATGTATTTGCATCCGTAATTTTTCCCATAAAAATAAAATATAGAAATTATTTTTATAAAAATTGGATGGTCTCCCATAGGCACAGGAACTGGATTTAATAAGTTTGTTAATCCTTCAATTTGGTAACATTATAAACATCATATAACAGTTGAATTTGGATCATTAGATAGAAGAAAACACCTGAGGAAATTTATGTATTTTCTATACTGGCCTTAAACTCTTTGGGGGGAATTCTCTTTTCTCTTTTCCTTTTCTCCCTTTCTCTACCTCTTTTCTTTCTTTCCTTCCTTTCTTCCTGCCTGCCTGCCTTTTTTTTTCAATCATAGCTGCATTGACATATTTTTCATTAAGCTGAGTAAGAAATTTAAATGGCACTATTGACAATAACAGCCTGGCCCTATCTCATAAAGTTAAACGTTCACAAGTCTCTGAATCAGACATACACATTGGAGAAACACTTGCATAAGAGCATAAGATTGCCCAAGAATGCACACAGCAGCCCCGTCCATCACAGCTAAGGAACCGCCAACAACCCAGCTGTACATCTGCAGGAAAATGGATGAGTAAACAGTGCCGTACTCCCACATTGGGCTGTTGTACAGCAGCGAAATGGACGGACCACAGCAAAATGCGAACACGTGGATGAATCTTGGAAACAATATTGAATGAAAATAGCAAGTTGCAGAAGAGTAAGTACAGTATGATGCAACGTTTATAAAACTCAAAAGCAAGCAAACTTAATAGCATATTGCTTAAGGGTACATACATATGTGATAAAAGCATTTTTTGATCAGATAAATAATAAACACAAAATTCAGGACAGTGGTTACCTCTGAGGGAGAGACCGGGTCAGAGGAATGAAACAGAGGGAACTCTTAGATCCCACATCAAGAATGTTTCAGCTCCCAAAGGGATCAAACATACTCATTTTATTGTTCTGTTTCGTAACTTACATACGTGTTAGAAGCATCTAATGTATCAGCTACAGAGAGGTGATTATGTATTGCACACTCAGTAGTTAGTAAATTTCATTTGCTAATACACCAAATAGTGCTCGAATGTCCACAAAGAGCGTAAGCAGTTTTTCACCACTACACCCAGGCCCCATTCTTTACTAGCTGGGTGCCTGACATGGAGAATATAGTACAGAGCCTCTCCAGAGGATTCCACAGTCCCCCAGAGAAGTGACTGTGCCCTCACACCTCAAGTGGAGAATTCTCCACTCTGGAGAATCAGGAATGGAGAAAAATGAACGAGAATGTACAACGGACACCACTTCTTGAGGAATTCCCTAAGGACTGTGACCTTACCCATTCTCGTGTACTTTTCTAAAAATAGATCCCCAATTCTGGTAAATGGTTAGAGGAAAATAGCCTATTTTTAAAGGAGAGGTCCTAAATAGTGAAATCATTTTGCTTAAGCAATGAGCCAAGTCGCTTCTAATGAGGTTGTGGCATTACTGGAAATAAGAGATATATTTAAATAAATAGTCCATACCTTACCCCAATAAATCACTTGAAAAATATTCTCGAATGTACTAAATGTATTTTTAGTGGCATATGCCTGACCTTTCTGGAAGAAGAAAGATAATGCTGGAACATTTTGAGAATAAACATTTATCCAAATTAGTAGTCAAGACACTAGTAAAATTGTTTTTACATTTTCTTAACACCTTTAACGATACCCTGTGCTTCAGAAACAATTTACTTTTCCTACCTTTAATAAAATACAGAATAAGTCTGTAAAGTAGCAGGAATATGAGAGCAGAAACTTTTTGATGACCCAGTAAGTAACCCTATAACGGTCCTATTACTGCAAGGCCTTGGTAAAATGGGTACATGCGTGCAACATTTCATTAAATGACTTGCGGTCCTTAAAATGTTAGTCTTTTTGTGACTGTGTTTCCGAGTGTTTTAAAATTAGTGCCATATTCTTTTTTTCAATAATAGTCACAATAAAAATGTAAATAAGACCCATTTATTCATTCAACAAACATTCTGAGAACCTGCTCTGCCTGGTACGCTACTAGGGACACAGAAGTCTTCTCTTAAAGTCCTCACAGCCGAGGATGTCTTATCAACGAGCCTCCTGTATTAAATCTGCACCTGAACCTTTTTCTGTTATGTTCCACTGCCTGAAAAATAACGCTAATAATTACATTGTTCTGCGGAGAGTGCTTCAGGCTGAGGTTTGGCGGAGGGAGTTCCGTACCTCCATCTTACCCATCTCCGAAGCTTCCCCCACCCCTCCTCTCTCTCACTCCCTCACTCTCTGCTTCTCCCTCTTCTCTGATCCCTAGCTAAGCTCTCTGTATTCCCTTCTGTTCCCTCCCTTCCCTTTCCTCTCTCTCCCCTCTTCCCTTTAATGTAAAACTTCCAGAAAAACATTCACACCACTCTCTCCTCCCAGAAACTCCACATCAACTACAGCACAATTGCAGCTCTCTGTTCTGCCCACCCTCTACTCACTAAGGTCAGGGGTGGCCTCCTGATCTCTACAACAATGACCTGATTTTCCCCTTCTCTCTTGAACTTCTGCAGCAGCTGCCACTGTGGACCCTGCCATCATTTCTCTGCCTTCACTCCTTTGGAGAGGTCCCTCTGCTACTTTTCCTTCTGTGGGCTCCTTTGCAGCCCTCCTTGCCAGCTCCCCTTTCTCTGCCCATCCCTCCAGGATTGGCACTCACACCCTAAACCACACCCCCTCGTACCTGCTACTCTGCCCACTGAGGGTTCTCCTCATGTGCCACATGCAGTCACACGTCAGTGGTCTTGAACAAGCTTGCCCATCTGCCTGGAATGTTGAGCCTGAAATCCTCCTCTCACCCATTCCTCTTCTCTCCATCTGCCCAAATCCCACTCATCTTCCAGGGACTGGCTCGAAGGGAAGGCAGCATGTAGTGGCTGAGGGCATGGCCTCTCAAGCCAGAAGGTAGCAGGTCAAATCCTCTGCATTGATGAGCCATGTGGCCTTGGGCAAGTTGCTTAACCTCTCTGTGCTTTTATTTCCTCAACTACAGAATGAAAATAATAATAGTATCTGCCTCCAAAGATTGTTATGAAAATAATGAGTTAATATTGGTAACGTCCTTCGAGTGGTGCCTGAAACATTGCAAGTACCATGTGCGTTTGGTTAAGAAAAATAAAAAGTCAACACCAGAAGAATTTTCCAAAGCCCAAGCTTTTTGCTAGCCCACTAACCACCATTTGGTAAGAACCATCTCCATTAGGTTCTTTAAGTAAGTGTTTCCCCAGTATTCTCTGCTCCCTCGGTCAGGGACCCTATCCCAGTCACTTCTTTACTCTAGCCTGGCACAAGTCAGGTCTCCGCAAATATTTGTTGATGAGTGGATTATAGATCGAAAGGGATGGATTTTTCCATAGCTGCCCAATCTTCTTGGTAAATCAGACAGCATGAGCCTAAACTTTCCTTGGGAGGTATTTTGGCAGCGAGTGAGATTGGGGTATTGTTAGGCACCAGTACTTTCCACTCCTGCAATTTTTTCAGCCCGGTAAACTGATCAGGTGACAGGAACCATAATAGTGCCAAGACCAATTAATCCAAACCAGAATGGCATGCGCTGTACCTTTCTGGAGCACATCAGTTGAATTTTATTTTCCATCCTTCATACCTGTTTCCTTCTCTGTGTGTAGTTAATGAGCTTTACATTTAAACCTGAAACACCAATAAAACATGAAAATCACAAATCAACAGTACTGTATTTAAGAATATCCTATTTAATCAAGAAACTTTCCCAAGTAATGCACTCAATTCAGCCACCAGGTGCCAGGTGGCAATGGGTGCTTAGGGGGAAGGCTAGGGAGAATGTAAGAGGGAAAAGCTGGGCTCCTTCCCCATGGCGGAGCTCACGATGCCATCTATGATTAGATTTTACCATCCCTCTCCTAGGCAAGCATCTTTAGAAATCAAAGATGTTCCCATAACCAGCTAAGCATCTGTACCTTTAATTAGCCCAACTGAGCATATAACTCGGTAAAATCTCTCACCTTTTTTTCTCCTTTCAACTAATTTCTGAACATTTCATTTTCTAGTAAGCTTTCACTGCATAACAAGCAGTTATGAAATGACCAATATTAACCCATTGTTAGATTAAACAAAGTACATCATTGGTTGATAGCATTCTATATTACTGGAGTTTGAAATGGGTCCTCTCTTATGATGAAAACATTTGGTATTTGCCTAATGAGACCATTCTTGTACCTACAAAGGAAGAAAGACATTGTATTAAAACATTTCGTGTTAACGATGGCATGTTCAGCACTTTCCGCTCACAGCCACATCTGTGGGTGAGGCAGGTTTCTCGATATTAAATGCTGCAGTTGGGCCTATATTCTTAGCGAGATGTCTGATTGGCTACTCCCCAAATATAACTTAAATTGGCTTAAAATAGAACAATCACATGCTAACCCGGTAGCATTAGCAACTCTATTAACAGCCAATTTCACATCCACACCAGAGGGAGTAAAAGGTAATTTGCTCATTATCAACACCCTCTGGCAGTGGAAGGAAATGACTGTTCATCAAAAAGTATTTTCCACCATAACAATAGCAGGGCCCATATGTAACCACCTCACTGTCCCTTCCCTCCTCGACTTGATCACTGGAGAACAGCTACAGAAAAAAAGACTGAAATATAAATGGATTTGACGTAAGTCGTCTACCTGCCTTCCTCCCTTCCAAAATCAGCCCCACCTTCATCTCGCCTCGACAACCTTCATCTCGCTTTAGGGGTACAAATGACTTGTTGGGCAAATAACCTACAGGGTATGCGGCGGATCCCACTACAACAGAAATTATTTAGATCAAAAAGATTTCCCAACTACTTGACTGGTACCTCAGACTACTTTAACCCAACCAGTTGCATGTAGACAGTTCTTGGAGCCCACTGTAACCAGATCTAATCCGTAGACTCATCTAGTGATTGAAGAAAATGATCCATTCAGAAATACACTATTGTCCTGATGGGGCAATTTTAAATCTCCTCCGCCACTAGTATTCCCTTAGTAAATACAGCATTTCTTCAGAAGTGAAGTTCTTTTGTCTGTTAGCTTTTAATCAGTATTCAATATACCTGTGTTTATGTATTTGAATATAATATTATACTATTACGGTGACAAATTGAAGAAGGAGATTTCTTACTTATCTGTTCCACTCTTCTCAACTGTCTGCTTTTATCTGAGAATAGTCATCTCCCGTCTCCTAACCTGTCCAGTTATATGGGCCTTCTCTACTTCCTACCTCTGCCTACCCTGTCTTCTACCCACAGAGGCCAGGCTAATCTGCCTGAAGCAAATTTTGAGGTATCACTCCCCAACTCATAAACTTTCAGTGGCTCCCTATTGTCTCTAGATAAATTCCAGACTCCGCATCCTAGCTTCTGAAGTTTTTCACAACCTACCTCTCCCACTCTTCCGTCTCTAGTTGGAAATTCTCATTTCTCCCCAGTATCCTAGAAAACAGCCCATCTTTCCCAACAGAATCGAAGGCAAAATCAAACGCAATGATTTCCATAAAATCTTTCTTGATTGCTCCAATGGAAAGTGATCCACTGCGCTTCTGAACTGCGGTAACCCTTTGGGATCCTCTACCACTTCATAGTGGGTTACAGAGGGGTTTGCCCAGAACTTGAACATAAGAGAAAGATTGATCTGGGAGAGCTGAGCCATATCTAGAATCACCTTAATGAGACAGAATAGTTCTTAGATCTGCAAAACCTGACTGTAAGAGTAGCCTATTTAAGGAAAGAGCTTATCAATCTCATGATACAGAGTGGGGTAAACATAGCCACAGCAGGAAGGATGTCTGGAATCCTCCAGCGATGTCCAGGAGGTAGGGAGCCTTGGCTAACAACAGACTCATAGTACCAACCTCATTGATGAGACCTTTGCTGTCCCAGATAGTTGCATGATGCTCTCCTAGCCAGTTGCCATTCAACATTTGGACTCTTTAAATGTCCCTTAGTTCTGATTCTGTCACCCAAAAACTTCTTTGGTTTCTCATGTTGGCCTACCTACAGAAAAAGAGTGTGCAGGTCCTATGGACTAAGAGTATTCCAGCCCCCTTGACAGCGATTTATCACTGTAAATTAGTTAATTGGCTCTTCATTCTTTCAGTTAATATTACTGAGCACCTACTATGTGCCAGGTACTTGTATCCTCACTTGAGATAAGATGGTGAACAAGAAAAATACAATCCCTTAATCTATGGAGTTTACAGTCTAGAGGGAGATACAGACAAATATGTCCACAGTTCTAATATAGTGTGATGACTGCCTTGTTAGGGATGTTCAGATGATTAGGGTGGGAGCATGTGCTTGGAAGAATTCAGGCTTAGGGAGCCAGAGAAGGCTTTGTAGAGGAAATGATATTTACCCTGAGTCCTGAGGCGTCAACTGGACTTAGCCCAAAGATGATGGAAGAAGGGAACTGAAATGATACACGTAGCACAAGCAGCATGGGCAAAAGATTCATGATATGTCTGAGAAACTGAACATAGTTTAGTAGAGCTATGGTGGGGAATGTGAAGAAGGGCAGGGAGGAGGGTCAGAAAGCAGGACACAGATCAAGGAGGGTCTTATAAACCATTTTAAGAGTCTGTACTCTATCATGAGAACAGTGCAGAATTATTGAAAGGTTTTAAGCAAGTAAATGACATGATCATATCTCTAGTTGCTGTAGGAATGGACAGTGTCATTGGGGATGAAGAGAAGAGAGCCAATGGAAGATTTATTTAGAAGATACAATAGGCAAGACTTGGTGAGTGATGGGATGAAGGGATAGGGAGTTGAAGTGAGTGAGAGAGAGAGAGAAGAATCAAGATGGTGCTCGCATTTCTGGGTTTGAACAAATGGAGGGGGTGGTGGTGCCTTTCGCTGAACATAATAGTGGTTAAGAGCACAAACTCCAAAGTTGGGCTACCTGCATTTGAATCCCTGCTATAGCACTTACTACTATGTAGTCTTGGGCAAGTTACTTAATCTTTCTGTGCCTCATTTTCTCATTTATAATGAAGACAACCAGAGTACCCGTATCATAGAGTCGATATGCACATTACATGAGTTAATAGTGGCATGCTCAGAATAGTGTCTGGCACATAATAAATGTTATATGTGTTAGTTAAATAAATAAAATGGGTGACAGGAGGAGTAGCAGGTTTGGAGTAGAAGATTATGAATTTAGTTTTGGAGACGTTGAGTTGCAAAGATGTGAAGCAATCAAGAATAGCTGTCACGGGGCCGGCCCCTGGCCGAGTGCTTAAGTTTGCGCACTCCACTTCAGCAGCCCGGGTTTCTCCAGTTCAGATCCTGGGTGCAGACATGGCACCACTCATCAGGCCATGCTGAGGCGGCATCACACATGCCACAACTAGAAGGACCCACAAATAAAAATATACAAATATGTACCAGGGGGCTTTGGGGAGAAAAAGAAAAAATAAAATCTTAAAAAAAAAAAAAAAAAGAATAGCTGTCAAGAAGGTAGTTGCATATATAGATGTGGAGCTCCAAATGGAGATCAGTGCTGGAGATTTTTTCTGTGAGCAATCCTCATATGAATGGTAACCAAAATCAGGACAAGGGATGGAACAGACCAAAGAGGATGTAGAATGAGACAGGGAGGACAAGACAAGAGAGAACCTTGGGGACCATTTCAGAAATGGGTAGAAGGAAAGGTACTTGCCAGGGAAAGTTGAGGAGCAGGAGGAAAACCAAGAGAGGTTCTCAGAAACCAAGGACAGAAAGTGACTCCAGAAGGAAGAAGCAGCCACTGATGTCAAGTTTGCAAAATACAATAAGGACCAAAAAGAACCCATTGGATCTGACGACAAAAGTTTGATCTTGGCCAATCAGAGTGATTGCCACCAGTGTTGAGGTGGTGAGGTGGGAGTGGGAGGAGGGTGGTGGAGGAAATATAGAGACAGCAAATGCAGACCATTCATGAAGAGTGGGGAGGAGGGAGCAGACAATAGATGGAGGTCAGGAGGAGCTTTTTTCTTCTTGGTATAATAGAAGATAGTTGAGCACATTTAAGTGCTGTTATGGGTTGAACTGTGCCCCCTAAAATTCATATGTTGAATTCCTAACTGAGAATGTGATCTTATTTGGAGATAGAGTCGTTGAAGATGTAATTAGTTACAATGAGGTCATGCTGGAGTGGGATGTGACTGGTGTCCTTATAAAAGGGAAATTTGGAAACAGACACGCACACAGGGAGAATGCCATGTGAACACGAAGGCAGAGATGGGGGGCAGGGAGGGGCAAACCCCAAGAAGCTAGGTGGGAGGCATGGAACAGATTTTCCCTCACAGCCCTCAGAAAGAACCAACCCTGCCCACAACTTGATCTCAAATTGATAGCCTCAGAACTATGAGACAATGAATTTCTGTTGTTCAAGCCACCCAGTTTGTAGTACTTTGTTATGGCAGCCCTGGGAAACTAATGCAACTGCCAATGGTAAATGCCCCCATTTACCATATTAATCAGGGTCTCGGCAGGTAGTAGATGGCATGCTCAGCTAAGTAATTCGTGGAGTGTTTCCTAAAGGAACAGGTGTAAAGGTGTGGGCAGGGCGTAAGGAAGCTACAAGGTATTGTGCAGTGCCAAGTAGAGTAATAATGGGCCTTGACCCTCCCCAGACCTCAAGGGCCAGGGTACGGAGCAGACCTACTTGAAATGGGTGACAGAGCAGCTGCTTGGAAGGGCGCCCAACAGGAGTGTGACACAAGCCTCTGTCACTCATGGGGACCTGCTGATGCTCCACATTGGCCAAACCAACCAGAGGCCAGAGGGCAAGGGAGCTGGTTGGTGCAGCACACATAGGTCCACCTCTTGGGGCACAGAGGAATCAGGGTAGAAAGTAGAAGTGAGGGACAAACAGAAACCCAGCCCAAAGCCTTTTCACGTTTTGGAACCACTTGACTACATTATATATTCAAATGTTTAAACTTTTAAAATGCTAACAAGAATCATTAGGGAGGGAGAGGCTGCAGTTACAAGGATGTTCTCTGCGTGAGGCCCCCTGCAGGAGGGAAGTGGGCTATTTTACAGTGCCGGAATTCTCGTATTGTGTTTGGCATTGTACATTTCTGCTTCACTTAATGCATACTGGGCTCTCAGAACTTTTTAATTACTGAATAAATTAATATTTGTAGTCTCTATTTCTCTTCTTTCATCTTTGGAAATATCCATTGAGAGGACTTTTTCTATTATCCTCTGACCTCTTGACTATTTAAAGTGACTGAGATGCATTTCTCTTCTCCTAGGATACCTTTGGGATACGCCAGTGACCATACAGAGAACAGATCTGGTTTAAAGTATGGGCGCATAAGAAGCAAAAAGTGACTCCAAGAGAAGCTGCTGTTTATAGCACAATTGGTAAGAATCATTTCTTTTGTTTATGACTATAAACGTTTGTTTAATGAAATCTACTACAAAAGACTTGATTATCTAAGCTGTTGACATATAAACATGTTGGCATGCTCTCATTTTTATATACTTCTATACTAGATTTAGCTAATGCTTTATTTCACATGGAATCTTAATTCATTACAGAAGTTAGCATGATAATCATTGATAAGAATAATATCTTTTGTAACGAAGGCTGATGTTCACATGTTCATAACAGTTTGCTTTGGGGTTTTGCAGCCTGAATAATTTTTTAATCCTACAAAGTAGCACCAACTATGTGATAGTCTTTTGAGTCCTTGGGTTGGCTTTTCCAGGTAAAATTAAGAAATTGTTCTGTGACAATCCACCTCATAAGTCTTCGGCTTCTCATGTCATAATTAGGGCTGCGATTCATTGGTTCCCTGCTTCTTGGAACAGAAAGACCAAATTTGAAAGTCAGTCTAATGACTAGCATATCCATGCGAATATCTGCTCACCGTGTTATTTATCTCTGGTGGAAAAAAAGGATGTAATAAAATACAGAAATTTTCATAATGGAAGGAGAAGATTGCTCATGGGTAAAGCATTTGAGGAAAATCAGAATTGAGCTTCAACCCAACTTCTCTCTCACCTGAATAATGGGATTAAGAGAAGGAGAGAGAACAGGCCTCAGAGAACATCAGTGATGGCAAATGAGGAAATCAGGTGGGTCAGATAGACACTATGCTGGGCTGACAGGTAACCTAGAAAGGTAGCACTCAGAATCTTCCTAGGGGGAGAAGATGTCTGAGAGCTGGACAGCATTATGAGAAAAAAACTGGTGAGGCAATGAGGAAAAGCCATAGAGAGCTAAGAATTTTGATTTAAAAAATTAAAATAAAAAAAGCAAAAGACAAAATGGAAAGGAAGTGTGGAGTATCGTATGGCCCAAGCTATTTTCCAATAAAATGCACCTCCAGGAATGGTCAGCAATCCTCACTATTTCTAATTTTTTAAGAAGTCATGCCCACAAGCTGCAACGCATAAGAATCTTTTCATTTCTTCCATTCATTTTGGGGGCAGAAATTCCCTTTGAAGCCTCCTTGTTATCAGAACCGTGGGAGCCGGGGTTGACCCGGGCCTGGCGGCCTTCCTCCCTGGTCACCACTTGCGCGGTGGATGCGCGCTTAGTTACAAAGCGCCAGACTGTAGCTGCCTTCAGTCAATCCGTTTAGCCGAAGGCCTCTGATTTGTTCACGTCTACTACAACACATACAGAGGGCTGGAGGATTTTTTTTTTTTTTTTTTTTTTTTTTTACTATTGATCTGGTGCTTTAAGAGGGGAAAAAATCTCCTCGGCTGTCTAAACACTATTGATCCCTGCTTGGGAGTCGCAGCAGAAGTGTAGAAAGGGCGTGGATGAATTGAAATTTCATTTCCGACAACTTGTTCCTGTTATTTTTACCCTTTTGGACGAGGAGAAACATGTTGCTGAGGCTTCAGTCAATGTGGTCGATAGCTCCGCTGAGAAACTCAACACGGCTTCCGCCAGAGGTTCGGCAAGGAGACATGATGTTGGATTTAGAGTGTATGAAACTGAAGGATGCTGGTGAAAAGCAAGAGGTCTTAATGCCAACCGGAGGCAGAGCCAATGGCTTTGGGCTCACTGTGACCTACTGGAGCAGTGACTTGGGAGAAAACGATTACGGAGACTAACAACACTCCCGTTTGGGAAAGGCCCTAGGTGGTCACACGAGAAGCTTCACGGGGTTACAGGTGTCCTGCTTCTGACTCTTGGCTGCTTTCTGTAGCAAGCAAAGGAGAGATCCTCTCTACTCAAAGCTAAATTTCAGGCCTCAAAGAAGAGCATTATGTTGAGCTATTACAGGAGGTTGCGCATCACTGTCAGGAAAAGGACCAATGCGGAAACCAGAAGTGCCGGCCCACAGGGAACTGGTGGATGACGCTGGGCATGTAAGGGCACACATCTGCAGCCAGCAGCCTCAGGAACACTCCCACCCCTTCAGCACGCTCAGGAGATGTGGTTTGGTGCCAACAGAACCAGCTTTGTTCTTATTTTTATTAGCTGTTCAAAGGATACAGGAGAGAACCAGGCTCCTTCTTCCTAATGGCAACATCTGGCATTTATGCAGCCGTGCACCTTTGATCCGTAAGGATCCCAAAGCACTTTACAACTTGCTGTAATGCTAATGGCCATGGCAAGGATCTTACAGTAAATGTGGCCAAACAGACTCCATACCAGTTTCCTCTTCTCCATTTTGCAGTGTACAGAACAGTTCTCCATTCTGGAAAGAAAGACTCCAGTTTGGATCCCAAACACCTTTTTTATTTGTCATTTTTTGCAAAGTTTATTCAGTCCTACCCCCACCCTTTTTTTTAACTAAAAGTAATTCATAACCATTTGTAATAAACAGTACTTCATTTACATTTCCAATTATTTTATAGGCCCATTTCTGTCCCCATCCCCATCCCTCCCATTCCAGAGAAAGATGAAAATGTTCTCTCCTGGGAGCCAAGAATCTGCATTGCGGATGAGGTTGCAAATTCAGACACAATAAACAAAATTAAGAAAAACTGAGCTAGCATTTGACAGAAATTGTAAAATGACACTCAGAAATGTTGCTCTTGTGGAAATTACTGATATTAAAATATAAATCAGTGTCTTGTGTTTCCCTTAGCACCAGGGGCTCTATTAGGTTATGCAGTTTGATTGCTGAGCTGAACCTAAGAGATTTGGCAGTTCAGTGCTAAAGTTATCCCAAAGTATTTAACCCCTCTCCTGCTGGAGAGCAGGCACCTAGGCAAATGCCAGTTGATCATATCGCCTCCAAAAGGCTTTTGTTTTTTCATTGACCCTTTGAAACATGGAAGAAGGTGGAGGGGGCTAATGTGGGAAGAGAAGGTAAAGGAATTTGGAAAATCCTTTCTCAAACAAGAGTCTTATTGCATAGTACCAGAAAGAAGGCAGCCAAGGGCAACTCAAGAAGCATCTATTAATTTTTTTATTAATTATAATGGGAAAAATAGTAACTTAGTAGCCACTAGCATAACCAAGTAACCAAGGTTAATATCATGAGTGATAAGACATTGACATTATGTAGGATGCTGACATTGACATTATGTAGGATGCTAACACTGGGGAAGCTGGAGAAAGGATATATAGGAACTCTCTGTACTATTTTTACAACTTTTCTGGACATACACAATTATTTCAGAAATATCTGTATATTTCTGTTCTTTTGCAGAGTAGACCACTGCTACCTTTGTGGAGAGACAAAGCAAATCACAAATAATCTTAATAAAGGCAGATTGTGTTGTGTTAAAACGAGAATAGATAAAATGTTGTAGGAATGCAAGGGGTTACCTACCTGGCAAGGCTGCTGTGGGGATTAACTCAGTTATTTTACGTTTAGAACAGTGCCTGACATATGGTAGCTGCCACAAAAATGTTAATATCACATGTGATTGCAGGGAAGATGATAGAAATGGCTATTGAGTTGGGTCTTGAAGGTGTATGATTTTTAGACAGGCAGAAAGAAAATATCTAATAACAAAATAAAGACATTGAACAATCAGGTGGAAGAGTTTTCGCCATGTCAGTCAGTCAATGCCAACCAAGATTAGATGGACTGTGTACTTCAAAAGAGGACATTTTACCAAACGGCATGGGAATAATGGTGGTGGCATAGGAGGACTGAGTATGTCACTCTCTTCCCAACCCTCCTACTCCATACATCAAGTGGAGAAAGAAAGAATGAAAGCAAAGAGTTGATATATCAAGAGAAGACCAAGTCAAGTCAAGGAAGGGAAAGGGCATTTGAGAAAAATGTCTGTGAAGTTGAAGAGTTGGTCCACAATGAAACAGGAGTTCCAAAATGTATAGTAGAAGCAGCTAGTGGAGGTGCTAGAAATGGAGAATGAGTTGTAGAGAGAGCTCTCCTTTCTACATAAATAAGGGTACTTTGTCAATTTGAATTAGATTCAGCTGCATGAAACAGAAAAATCCAAAATAACAGTGACTTAAGATAGAAATTATTCTTTCTTTCCAGGGCTGGAATGGTTCCACACCATCAGGGACTTAGGCTCCTTCTGTCTCTATGAACATTTCCTCATGTTCCAAATGGTTGCTGGAGTACCAGCCATTAAGTTGGTATTTTAAACAATCAGGAAGGAGGAAAGAAGAAAGAGCTGTGCACTACTTTAAGATTTCCTGGAAGTTCTCACAATAGTTCCTCTTACATCTCATTAGCCAAAACTTAGCCATGTAGTCATACCTAGCTGCAAGAGAGGCTGGGATAGGTAGTCTTTTAGATGAGTACATGACACCTCAATAAAATTAGATTTCTGTTAATAAGGAAGATAAACAGTATGGATATTGAAATAGGCAACTGACAGCCTCTGTGAAAAGTACCAAAGGAGATAGCCATGAGGAGAGATTTTCACCTGTGGCAGTAGCAAGTCTGATAAATCCTGGGACCCCTCCTCTTGTTCCTCCTGGACTCTTATTTCCTCTGCCACCCCAAAGTCTCCTTCTGGGAAGACCCAGTTAGCCCTACTTCCTCTCCAGAAGAGCCTCACTCCTGAGGTTGGACTCTGACCCAATCGGGGGTCTTGGTGTCAGGTTCCTGTTCACTAAGTTATGGTGTAGAACCTCAAGCTATAGAAAAACCATCTTCAACTTCATCTCCTCCTACCACCTCTCCCCATCAGATATGGCCTCACATGACTAGGGATTTCCTCTTTTAGAACTGGGTTTGGATACAAAGAGATAGATTCTGTTCACGTCAGGCCTGTGCACACTATGGCTCCATACGTGCATTCTGGGCAAGAATAATTTATTGTACAAGGAGGATCCCAGTCCATTCATGGTGCTCACATATTTTCTAAAATAGAGGAAACTTTGAACATTCTCTCATCATTTCAATAATTAAGAGTCCTAAGATTCATCACAACTTTTGCATTGGTAGGAGGTGGGACATTGGAGAAAAATCTAAAACCCAACAAGAGTAAAGGAGAGACTTATGGCTGAGTATAGGTAAACCTGTTAGTTTGATTGACCCCTGAGGATAGCTTTAACTTTAAACCGAATAGCATCTCTCTCCATGAAAACCTGGAAACATGTTTTAGATGAGAAAAATAGACCCTTGATATTCTTCCATCCAGATCATGAAGGAAAACGAACAGATAGGGATGCTCCAAGGCCAGTTGTTCATGTATAAACCCAGTCAGTTGTGAGTTCCTTGGGGAGAGATCCAGTGTCAGCAATCTGTGATTATGGCATTTGTGCAACCTAATGTGGGTAGATGGTGTGTGAAGTACTAACGTGTTCCCCATCCTACCCTGCTCGACCTATGTTTCATTGAGCTTGTTCATTTGTACCCTTCTTCCTTCCTCACCTCAAAAGTAAACAAAGACTCCCTGAGTTAGGAAAGAAGAAAGAGAGGGGAATTTGAGCATAAGCAAGAGACTTAGACCCTGGTGAGATCGATGGGAAGAAAGTGCGGAAACAACAGACCCCCAGATAGGTTTAGCAATCCAGGGGCAGAAAGGACTTTTGATCAATCCCAGGAACGGAGAGCAGGAAAGTGAGAAAGATCTCAGGATCCTATCCTCTTCTTCTCAACACCTTTCCAGGCAACACATAGAATGATAGTAGGGCAGGTCTAAGAAGAGAGGGCCTGAGATCAATCTCACATGTGTGTGTGTCTCTCTCTGCATTAGGAACATCTTTGAAGGAGGAAATAGGGCCAGCAGACCAAAAGCCCACAGTATGAGGAAGATGCAGTATATGTGGCCTGATGACCAGGACACAGACATGTCAGTATCCTCTAGCTGGAAGAGATGCCCATGACTATGGACCAGAAGCCACCACTGATGCCAGGATCCAACCTAGAACTTAGGCACACTCTGGAGAGACCTTGAAGAGGTGAAAGGAATCATGAACTGATTCACTTTTAACCTAAAAATGATAGCGCTTTATCAGAAATAACTAAGATTCTGTTTTCTGCCATTTGGTGGAAATGGAGTTTAATAAGGAGGTTGAGTAATAGAAAAATGGTTACCTTTTCTTTGCACATCTGAGTTCATACCTACTACATTAGTCACCCATGTGAGATGCAGTGTTGGTGTTTCCCAGGGATCTGTAAGGTGTTCTGAGTGTGGGCTCAGGCCAACTTAAGAGGCACAAAACATCGCTAGATGCTCTGACCACATTTTTGTTTTTACTACAGTTGTTTTAAGTTGTTTTTCTGGGCACAGTTGCCACCAAAGGAGGGCCTGCTGGAAAAAGAGACGGCAGGACTTTCAAATACACGAAAGCAGCTCCCTGGGAAGATGCAGCAGAATCAGATACCAATGGAGGAGATGAGGCATGAGGACGAAGTGAAGGTCTCAAAAGAGATGCAAGAGACAGAGCACAGAAGACGTAGAATAGGGTTTGAGAAGAGAAGACATTCAAGTCCTGGGCCCAGAGATCAGTACCCATAGATGAGGTAAGGAGCCCCTACCTCTGTGATGAGTTCTCTCCTCTACAAAATATTTGTCCAGCCACACTCCTGAGAGAGCATTGTGAAGGTTCACATGACCATTTTATAAAGCATTTGAGACTCCCTCAAAGCACTCTTCCTGATCCATCTGGCAAACATTACTGTCAAATTCTTTGAAAATTTATCGTATAACCCTTCCATTTTTTTCATCACAAGCACTTCCAAATTGCCCATTGCTGTTGTTAATGACTCACAGGATCCCCATGTCTCCTTCAGGGAACACAATTCAGCTCTCTATTTTTCCTCTGACTTATTTTACTTAGCAAAGTCCAATATATTTTCATGCAAATATGAGAGCCTATGCCTTCCACTTTTTCTTCCAAATGCTCTTGGCCCTTGCAACTACAGCTATGTAACTCCATCATAGATGAAACCATCACAATCTAGAAAATCATTTTCCTGTTTTGGGACAAGATTTCATTTAAGAATCATCTCCGAAATCTGCCTGTAAAGGAATATTGTTCTAAAAGATATGTTTGTTCCATTCCAACTTTTATGTGATGCTCGAGCTGAGTTTGTGGTTCCTACAAAAGAAAGATGTCCATGAAGGTAGAACATTGAATCAGTAACCCTTAGAGCTAGGAAGGATTTAACAGACACTTAGTACAATCCCCCAGTTTACAGAGGCAGAAACAAAGGCTCGGAGAGATGAGTACCTTTCCAGAGACCACTCCTTGAATTAGATGCTGAACCAGGTTTAGAAGTTTGGTGGCCTAGAGCCCTGTTTAGTGTTCTTTTATGCCACACTATTTTTAATCTTCTCACCTGCCTAGTGCTGTGGATTAAATGTTTGTGTCCCCCACAAAATTCATGTGTTCAAAATTCTAACCCCCGAAGTGAAGGCATTTGGGGGTGGGGCCTTTAGGAGGTGATTAGATCATGAAGGTGGAGCCCTCATGAATAGGATTAGTGCTCTTATAAAAGAGACCCCACAGAGGACCCTCGCCTCTTCTGCCATATGAAGTTACAGCAAAAAAACAGCCATCTCTGAAACAGATTCTCACAAACACCTAATCTGCCAGTGCCTTGACGTTGAACTTCTCGGCCTCTAGAACTTAAAAGAAATTTCTGTGGTTTATAAGCTACCCAGCCTGTGATATTTTGTTATAGCAACCTGACCAACTAAGACACCTAGTGTGGAAGTCATTTGTGACATTCACCAATGTTTCCTTTGGGGGATGAAGGAAGAAGCTAGGCACGGTCATGTGACTTATTTTGGCCAATGAAATGTGAGCAGAAGTGAGGTGTGTCACTTCCACTTTAAGAACCTGTATGTGATTCACCAAGTTCCCTTTCTGCTGTCATGGCAACAGGCAACTACTAGATGACAGAAGTTCTACCAGCTGAGGACAATGAAGAGCGGAGCCCCAGCTGACTCATCAAGGACTTGTATCAGGAGTGAAAAATAAACCTTCAAAGTTTTAAGTCACTGAAATCTGGGGGTTATCACTGCAACATCACCTAGCCTCTGCCTACTGGGTAAGCTTGAGCTACGTCACCATTCCCATGATGCATCTCTGTGCATGAGGACTTAAGAGAGTAAACAATGCAACACATCAGAATACAACCCCATAAAACATTCCAAATTCCGTGTCTCACCAGCGTTCTTTCTTCCTCTTGGCTTATATTAGGGGTGGGGGATGTGGTTCGTTACAAAGAATGAGTATTTTGATAGCTTATCATTCTTGGAACTATTCTGCAGGTAAGTGCCTGGTGGAAATTCCCTTTAGAGTTAAAAACATAATGATTTAGATTATTTTAATAAGCTCAGTGCATTATGACCTCAAATGCATCACCCCGTACTTACACACATATGCAAAAATCTTTGATTTTCATCAAGGCTTTTTATCTAGATAATTCTCAGCACTTTATAAGTGTTCTAACTTTACAGGCACCAACACTACAGTAACTTGATGCTTCAAAAAAATCACATTATCAGATATTTCCAAATTAATAGTTACAAATTAACGGAAGCTCTTCACAGTGTAGTAAGAGAGCCTGTGTGACCTTGAGTGAGTCACTTAGCCTCTCTGGGCTTCAGTTTCCTCCTCTGTAAAATGGGGACAGTAATAGTATTTACCTCCCAGGGTTATTGTGAGAATACAGTGGGTTATGTACATTCTGTCTGGTTCATAATTAGTGCATAAATTTAACCATATTTGAGCCATAGAATACTTAGAAATCTAGAAAGTAAGATAGTTTCAGAACTTTTGCTTTCCAGCAAGGATAAATTCAGAAACCAGCCCACTGAGTAGTGGTTTTTTTGGAAAAGCTGTAAAACCATGGTCCTGTCTTCCTGGTGAAGGTTTTAACACACTCTTGAAAACACAAACAGATGGGTAGGCAAGTAGGTCTTGCTAACGGGAAATTTTTCCAAACTCCCTGCTGAGAGCACACATCCAGATGGGAAAATCTATAAAGGCCTGGATTCATTTACACTTTTTCCATCTTAAATTCTTGGGCTTTTTCAGGTTTATAACAAAGCTCAGAAAATGCTAAAGCTTAAAGGTGAATTGAGAGGCGCCAAGGAAATGAAAGATGAGGTAAGGCTCCTGACCCCTATGCATACATGGAGTTGAACCTTTGATACAAGGACTTTTTTTCAAGTTTTGTGATTCAAAATTCCAGTAATAAGCTCCCAAAAATATCACAGACAGAGGTGGGCAGCAGAGCATAGCATTTAAGAGCCCAGACGTGAGCTGGGTGGGTCTGGGTCTGTCTTAATAGCAGTATGATGTTGGGCATGTTACCTCCCCTCTGAGCTTCCTTTGCCTTACCTAGAGAATATGTATAATGAGCACCTATTTCAAAGGCTTGCTGTGAGGATTAAGTAAGATACTGCATGTAAAACACTAGCACTTGGCACATAGGAAGCACTTAATAAATATTAACTATTATTGCCAACATTCTCTCTTTATCTGGAACAACATGGAAATGGAGTGTTCTGGTTAGTCTAATATTTTGGTCAGACTGTGTTTATGTATTCCCTGACTTGTTCCAGAAAGGATTTAAGGGGTGTGTCTTGGTTAGTATAAGGTTATCCCACATGACATATGCTTTTCAACAGACCACCTACCAAGAGGTAAGCAGCTTCTAAGAGAGGTGTTTCAGCTCCTTTCCTGCTGGGTTACTGAGGGGAGCCATACAGGACTCACTGCAAGTTCCGCAGGGAACAAGGATCTCGAATGGATTTTCTAGAATGCCATTTCTTTATTCAACCAACATCTTTGGAGCAGCTTCAGTGTGCCAGGCATTGTTCTAGGGTCTAGGAATAAAGTGGTGAACCAAATAGATGACAATCCCTGTTCTCATGGAGCTTATCTTCTACTGGAACAATTTCTCCAGGAATATGATAGAGAAAAGTATGCAGCCACAGCCCAAGTGCCAGTAAAAATTGGCCAATCTTCCATAGGTGGCTGACTTCTGCCATATGTCATGTGTATCCTAAACCATATACTTATACAGTGTTCCAACTTCTAAAGAATTTAGAACACAGTAAAATATACTCATCTTCACTATATGAACATAACTGGTTCCAAAATTTTTGCTCACAGGCAAAACTTTGTATAAGTGCCCATTAATTCCCGTCATAAGTAATCAAAAACTGCAATGTCTCTATAGATAGACAAGTAAACGCAGGAATCAAGTTAGTAATATTAATAATAGTGTTTGAAATTACTGCAGATAACTGCAAACTCTATTATTACATAAGTAAAATGTAAAATTCCTGAAGCAACCTTAATTTTTAAGATTTCACTTTTTTAAAGCATGACTCTCGCTATAAATTGATATTTGTTGAATGGTTGTGATAGTAGGGGTGGTTAAAAGTGATTCTCCATTGTTGAAGATTTGTTCTTATCCTCAAAGAAGATAATTTCCCAGAGTTGATGACTTTTATGGTGGTGTTAGTTGACTCCAAACTTACTCTGGAAACTGCCACCCAAGCTTTCTTGTTCAAGTGCAGAATCTCTGGGGATGCTGCCATTTTGAATCTATGTGATGCTCTTGGGATCTGAGAGTGCTACTGAATCGCAAGCTTCAGTTTAACATCAGCTTCCCCCGAGAAGAAGCTTGAGACTATCTGTCAATACTTTGAAGCCTAGAGCAAAATTTCTTCCCCTCTTGTGAAACATATTTTCAAGACGTCATGCTCTTTGAAAAAAAGACTCATTTAATCAATACAGAAAATTTGCTTCAGTAAATAACCTATTTTCCACTATCATGAGGATGAGGCAGCTGCAGTATCAGCACTTGACATTTTGCCTGTGGGTTGGTAGCTACTGATGATGTCACATGCCTTCAAGCAGGCTGGCTGCGTTCCAACCTCATATAAACAAAACTGGGTATCTTGAGTGCCCGCCTTATGTAAGTGAAAACTCACCTAGCAGCGAAGGCTTGTGATTTCAGCCATCATTAATGACTTCAGATCTAGGGCAGGATCAGATGGTGCCCGAGGGTCAGCATTAAGACTCTCAGTTCATCTCATGCCCCAGTACCAGCACAGAGCTTTGATTGATGAAATGTCGGATTAAATCAATTCCTACTGCATATTGATACTCAAAAGGCATCTGCCTGGAATTTAGCCTTCATAAAGTAGATAGGATTAGAAATAGTTTACGGTGACCTCTGTGCAAGATATTAGCAAGAAATTAGGTTTACTGGAACCTCAGAAACACTTGTCTTGCTGGAGTTCTGAAGTGAACACAGCCTTTTCTTACAACTACCTTCAGTAAAAAATAATATGTAGTTCATGGAAATCACCTCATTGCTCTCCCAGCATTTTTACCCCCGTTCTGATGAATAAAAACCCCTGTATGATTTGGTCTTTAGGGGTGAATGGTTAGGGTTTGATTTCAAAAGCAAATTTCATTTGACATCCAGTAAAACACACTTGTCATTCAACTGGTTTAGGGAATCCTCAAAGAAAGGATTATTTATTCCAAAACTTTTTGTTTTATGAACTAAGAAATTGCCTCAGAGGCTCTGAGTCAATGCTAATGTCCAAATTAGATGAGATCATCTACATTAAAGATCCGATTCTGAAGTCCTGGGGGTACAGCAGAATTGGGCTGCAGGCCTTCTGCTCAGAGGACATCTAAAACTAGAGGGGGGGGTTGTTTATTAGCCTGAGAGAGAGGGCATTTAGCTTTTAACTTGGAGAGGCTCAAGTTGTATATCATTGGTACTTTGTTAATGAGTCCACGCGGTGCCAGGCTCCATATGGAACAATCTGGTGACATGGTCTTCACCTTAAGACACATATATTCAGCACCAAGACAAGAGTAGAGGGCATTTGGCGCGTCCACAGAGCAGGCATTTTTTTGTCACTTAATCTGTTCATAGATACCAAAGAAGGATAGTCCTATGGCAAGAATGGAAGGGATTCCTATGGTCCCACTCCCCAACGATCCTTCAGAGCCTATTCCCAGTGTGGCAGCAATGAGAAAGGGGATTTAAAGCACGAGAATCAAACTGCTGCTCCTCGTTGAGTGAAGGATTTTGTTTCTTAGCTGGAAAAGTGTCTACGCCATTGTTTTAGCCGCTCTACCGTAGTCTCTTAAGAGAGTCTCTGGTAATTGTCTTAATGGTAATTACATGCTTGGGGCAGTTGACATCCACTGTTATTTTTCTGAAAGTGAGGAACAAGGGACGGGAGCAAGAAAGGAAAAGGGAGAGTTTTGAGATAATGAAATCCTTTTAATGACAGAGCCAGGCCGTTAACCTAATTAAACTGTAAAGTGGTAAAAAAAAAAAAAAAAATCCAGGTACTAAATGGAAATGAAGAAATAAATCAGCTGAGACAGCAGCACTTCTGGGAAACCTTCTGAGTTCCGAATAGTCTGACATTGCAGTGTCCGATCCTCGTGCTTCTCCTCTGGCCCCCTTGGCCTCGTGCAGAGGTCTCTTAAACTGACCTGTCCAGTAAGGTTTGATTTACGATGTCCATATCAGGTCTCCAGCTCCCCTGGGAATGTGTGTTATGTAGCTCATATATTTAAGAAGCCAGAGCAATCAGTGGGATATTGTGGCAGAGCACCGGCTACAGGGTCAGGAGAGCAGAACCCTCCTCATTCTGCTGCTAACCAGCTATGGGACCTTGGGCACTGTCACTTGGATCACTACCATTTCTGTGCATCCATGGCTGCTTTGTGCTTTTGCACCTGCAACTGTCTTTGAGTAATTGTCATTGGGCTATTGGGGTCACTTTACTCATAAGAGGAGAATGGCAAAAGTCCCTGGGAGCCTACATCCCATGGGGCAGCCCTTAGCCATTGACTGGCTGGCGCTGAGTCTGATAACCCAGCTTTCATGGCATCTAATCAGGACAGACTCTGAGGTGTAACTTACACTCCAGAGTTCCCTTTGGGATCGGGCTGAAGCTGCCACCCACAGCACTTTGTCTGAAATCGTGCCCTTGCCTGGCTTCTTCCCCTTCCCTGTCCTGCTTCCTCCACTCCCTTGCTGATTTCTCTTGGGAGTGTTTCTTTAATTGATGCCATGAATCCCTGCCTAAGATCCTACTCTGGGTAATTCTAACATAAGACACTCACCTACCATAAAAGCACCACCCTCAGTCCCAACATCTAACACTCGGAGGTGGTAGTGCCTGTCCTCATGAGTGTTGTGAAAAGTTTGCACAGTGATAGGACTGAAGCACTGCACGCGTTCACAGTGGGATTCTTCCCAATTTCTTTTCACACGGTTGCCACCTACAACACTGGGAGTGGAGAGCGGCATCTAGTGTGATGGAGCACCCACCCTTTTACCGCGGCTCCACATCCCCAACCCCACCCGAACTGCTATGCTGCACATTCGCTATTTTGATCTCAATTGCTAATTTACATTCTGACCTAGCAATAACTAGGTAATCTTTTTCATTTGTAATCAAAAACAAGGATCTTATGCAATCAGCCCAGGAATTTTACGTTTATTCCCATCGGGGTGTGTCTCCAAAGAAAAGCACTAGGTTTACAGGTGACGGAGGTCTTTTGGTTTAGTGGGTAGAAGAGAAAGCTGAGACTTCAGAATCCACATCGACTCCATCACTGATTCAGGATAGTCTTGAAATGTTCATTTGACATCTCACTATGTTCATTTCATCAGTGGCAGAACCATTAATATTTATAGACAGTCCACTAGGTGCCTGGAATCGTTCTGGGCACTGACTTCCTCTTGAAAAACAGGGGAAGTGTCTGTGATGTACCCACAGAGTAAGTGAAGATTAATTAATGTAAATAAGTAATTGTCTGAATAATGTAGAGCACTCAGACACCTTGCAAGTGGATACTGTGTAAATGTCACACAGGATGAATAAGAACAGCTACGGGTTGATGGACAAATTTCCAGCAAATTTAAAGTCTCTGTCAACCAGCTAAGTGAAAGAAAGTAAGCATTTTTTTTGATCGTTTATAATTGATGCTTTTGTTTTTCTCACTGCCTAGGTGGGGGAGAGAGACAGAGACATGAGCAGCCTGAACAACAAGCTCCTGAGCTTGCAGGTAGACATCAAGAATCTACATGACGTCTGCAAGAGACAGGGGAAGACCTTGCAGGAGAATCAGCTCTGTGTGGAGGAGGCGATGATGAACAGCGGCCACGTAAGGGATCAGCAGCTGCTACCCACCTCTGCTCCTTCAACTTCTACCTCTACTCCTCGGGCGGGAATAATAATAGAAAGTTCTTCTATTGATCATTCCAGAGCATTTGTTGACCGGGGAACGAGAGAGAATTAAACACACACACACATGAACACTATTGCTGCCCTCAGGATTTCTCAGTCTAGCTCTCTCCAGATTCATCTACATTTGAGGCTTTGTATTTTCTTTATCTGGCTTTCACACCTGGATTTGCAGTGCCTGAGGCCTATTGCCCTGAAAACAACAGATTATAGTTATATAAGGAGAGTAGCATCTCCTAATGGATTTTAGGCAAATTTCTAAGTCAACCATGAAAATAACAACTGTCTCCCTTACTCTGAGGTGTCACTGCTCATCACTTCAGCAGGTGCCTTTTGTTGCCACACCTGCGGCTCTCTGCCTATGAGCTTTTCTTCTGGATGCAGGAACCCAATCATAGGACAAGCCGAAGTGCAGAAGAGTTAATGCCCCTAGAAGCAGCCTTCGGCCAATGACTGATGGACAGATGGTTGATTAAATAACCTTGCTCCTCAGTCAGAGATGACTCAAGGCAAGCTCTTTGCTCTGTTCTGGAGTTCCTCAGTGGGACCTAGCACCAGTTGCCCGCAGTGGTAACTAGCTTGATAACACATTCTTTCGCAGCTTCCTTCCCTTCCTTTTCTCACTTCCCTGCTCTGCTACCAGAGTTTCCTAAGATCACCTCCCACATAAACTACTACTTGACACTCAGTTCCTTGTCACAGGGCTTGCTCCCCAAGTCTCAAGCCAAGACATTCAGAAATACTTGTCCTACGCACGTGTGAACAGGAAGACCTTGTGGCATGATCATCTCTTGAGACCATGATTTTGAACTGATACTTATCTGTAGTCTAGGCAGTTCATCAGCTGAAACAACTTCATTCTAGCCTGAGGTTTTCTCTCTTTGGAAACTCTAGTGCTAAGTTCTTTCAACCAGTCTCTAAATTTATCCACCTAAGCTGGGGAGCCAGCTGGGAGATATTCTCCCATAGCTCTCTAGATATTTCAGGTTCCCAAGAATTACTTGCGGTCTTGACTCCCGTTCATGGACTTAAGTTCTTGGCGAAGATAAAGCAGACACTGATTGCACAGATCTGTTGTTGGACCCGCAAGTCAGCCTCTTAGCTGCTATATAACGCAATCACCCTGTTCTTTAAAATTGTGGTCAAGGATCTGGTCTCTCTTAATTGTGTCTGTTAGAGTTCTCCCAGGACTTACTACCTCCTTACAGAAACCACAAATTGTTCTTCTGCAATGCCCTGAAAATGCTGCCAAAAAGCGTTTTCTTCCTGCTTTTTCTATCTTATCTTGCTGAGTATTGCTGTCCTTTCTCCAGGAAGTCACAAAACATAGAAAAATCCATTGGTTTTCCTAAATGGATCTCAGGAAGAATATTATCATAATTTACTTCTTTCTAAATATTAATGTTTTAGGAGATTTTCAACCATTGCTGTCGCAAGTTTATTTATTCACCCAGTCAGGGAAAGCCATATGGCTTATAAAAATATCTGGCAACCTGGAAGAAGAAAGGTATTAAATCGCAGTTTATTATTCTAATTGACCAGAAGAAGGTCTAACAGCTTGAAACAGGCTTTAAAACAGGCTCTTTTTTTCCTAGCACTTAGTGAAAAATTTAAATTGCAGACTACACACACAAATATACAATGAGGTGTAGACGTATACTCCTCCACTCAGAAAATCCGTGCAAGATCTGCCTTTCACAAAGAAATGTAACATGGGAACAAAGGGGAAATCCAAGACTTCCTGAAATTTTGACTAATATCTAACAAGGAGCTAGGGAAATAAGCAGGACGTCACACTTCAAGACAGCGGTTATGCCAGAAAATTAAAATATTACATCAGATGTTATGTGTAACTAGAGGAGTGGCAGGCAGCGGGTGGGTGATGAGGAAAGAAAATGACTTGATGTTGTAATTCAAGAATACGTTACGCTCCAAAACACAGGAACAGAGCTGGGACCGGGGCAAAGCAAGTGAGGTGCCTGGGGTACAAAATTTGTGGGGCACTCATTCTTCAGGTGCCAACCCTGTGCTTGCCCAAGCCTGAGGCTGAGTGCCTCCTTAGAATTTGTACCTCACTTGCCTCACTCTAATGACGCTGCCCAGGAATCAAAAGAGAGCCTCAATTAAAGCAAAAGGAGAATAGATCAACAGAGTTATCATAATAAAATGATGATCAAACCAGGAAAGGAAAAGTCTTTTTGAGCAATTTCCCAGGCTCCTTTGGCCCTGGTGGTAGCATGGGGAGAGTAGCCTCTGATATTCAGTAGAGTTCCGATAGTCAAACTCACCTTTGAAGTGTATGGAGGACATTATTTTTAGCAGAAAATTGTGTAAGCAATTTGATTTCTGCAGATAAAAGTAATTAGTTGAATATGTAAAGATTAATAGATTCTTGATGGAAATTATCACACAGAGATATCACTTTGAATCAATGGGAATGAAAAAAAAATTTTTTAAGTGAATCTGCTAAATACAATGTGGGATCCGGGATCGGATCCTGAAACAGAAAAAAACACATTAGTGGCAAAACTGGTAAAATCTAAATAAAGTATGTAGTTTAGATGACAGTAATCTACCAATGTTAATTTCTCAGTTTGAACAGATGTACTGTGGTTGTATAAAATGTTAACATTATAGGAAGCTGGGTAAAGAGTATATAAGAACTGTCTGTACTACGTTAGCAATTTCCTGGAAATCTAAAATTATTCCAAAATAATTTATTGTTTTTTAAAAAGTGCACCTCTGGTAAGCAGAGATGAGTGACAAGAAGAATGCCTAAACCACAAGGATGCATCCAAAAGAAATGCATGTCATTTAAACCCTCAGTTCTAAGCTCTACCAGTCAAGAAAGTACACGAAGTGCAATTTGTAGAAGATATGGAAAGCAACAGATAAACCTATCTAGTAAAATAAGGCTAAACCAGAGTTACAAGGAAAATATCTCACTTAATACCTCAAAGATAAGGAAAGAAGTTCATGACAATGACTGCAAAAAGATGAGACTTTCAGTTCTTAAATGAAGGGAAAAAAAATCAGCAGGGCTCCAGTTTATCAGAGCAATGCCAAGCTGAGACAGAAGAGAGTCAGTGCAAACTAGAATAGGGAATAAAACAGTTAAAAAGTATTTCAAAAAGCCGGCTTTAGGCAAATCAGCAGGGCCTGATGACATACCTCGAGGAGTACTTAAGGAATTGGCAGGTGTTATTACATAGCTGCTAGCGATTATTTTTGAGAACTCAAGAGGATAAAGAAAGTCCCTGTAGACTGAAAAAGGGTAAATGAAGTGCTCATCTTTTTAAAAAGGGAAAAAGGACAATCCTGGTAATTATAGGCCTGTCAGCTTAACTTCAATATCAGGGAAAATATAGAACTTAACATCAATCAATTAGCATCAACTTGAAAAGCACGAAGTATTGGGTGGAAACCAACATGACTTTTCAAAAGGCAAATCATGCCAGGCTAATTAATTTCCTTCTGTGATCAAGTGGCCACGTAGGCAAGGAGGGAGGAATAGCTATAATCTCTTTGACCGTAAGGAGGGCTGAAAGGTTGACTAAATTTGGGAACAGGTTCGTATGGGACAGCTGTAGGTCTGGATAGACCTTTTAAGATAGCTGAGGTCTGGATAGAAATCCATCTGAAAAACATGGTGGACCAGATGGCCTCTGGAATCACGTCCAACTCGGGATAGTCTTTCTAAGAACTAATCTTCCATAAAATCATTTCCAACTTGCTCATTTTCTCCAGATCCCAGTTTAAAGGTCGAAGAAGAATCTAATAAAATATCTATATCTTCACTAAAAAGAAAACTTAATAAAAGAAGACAGAGAGGCCGGCCCGGTGGCATAGTGGTTGAGTTCGTGCATTCTGCTTCAGCAGCCCATGATTCATGGGTTCGGATCCCAGGCACAGACCTAGCACCGCTCCTCGGGCCATGCTGTTGAGGCGTCCCACATAAAATAGAGGAAGATTGGCACAGATCTTGGCTCAGTGACAATCTTCCTCAAGCGAAAAGAGGAAGATTGGCAACAGATGTTAGCTCAGGGCCACTCTTCCTCACACACACACACACACACAAAAAAAAGATGGAGAAGCAATAGGAAATGCATTGATGCCTTTATGATGCTGCTCTTTGGCACATAGATAAGTGAAATGTAGGCTTAATCCATAATATGTCATTTTCTCTTCATTTAGAATTAAGAAAAATAATCTTTTGAGTACTTAAGGATAGATAAGTAGAAGTTTAATAGGTCTCAAATAAGTCTAAGCATTTCTCCAAGTCTTTGAAATTTGATTCCTCTAAACCCATAGGTATCTACAGTGTGCAAATGTTTAAAATTCTCATCCAAGAAAATTCGAGTTTCTGTGCAGATTTGAGTGGTTTGGGATCTTTATAACCAGACAAATTAGGTCAGTTGCTGTCTTTGCCCTGTACTGGAAGATGTGAATGAACTCACCACCCGGTTGGTCCATCATATTACCTCGAACCAAAATTAAACCCGGGAGATTCAGCGTGACCTCTGGGGAAGAGAAATAATTAACAGTTCACCAGTCTCTCTGGCAGGCTGCTAAGCTTTATTCACATAGGAAAAGACATTCTTTACCCACAAGAGGCGATAAAGCCAAAGAACTGTTATGAACACGCAGAAGTATAGATGACATACGACATACTAGAAGGGGAAGCCCTGAAGAAACAGTTTGACTTCTTCTAAAAGAAGAGCACTTCTCCCGTTCTTTTGGGTAATGAGGAGAAAATGCGGACGTGGAAATAAGAAGAAGAGAAGAAAAAATACACAGTGCGGAGACCGCGGTTCGTTTTCAACTGGGTCATACGTATCTAGCAGCAGAGAGGCGGGTCCAAATCAACAGTTACACCAGAGCGCTAGAAGAACCAAGAACCTAATTTCTTAATTCTCAGACATCAGGTTACTTCAACAAAGTCAAGAGAAACAGGATTTGGGCAAAATTTGATGAGGATTTCATCGGGTACTTGCATCACTAAAATAAGCCCTTCTGGATTAAGCCCAGCCCAGAACGTTCGCTCCTCTGCTTCAGTTCCACCCGCATGAAGTGCTTCTTCGTGAGCATGGTTTTTTCAAGCAGCTCCCCATCCCCCAGCTTACCTGTGTAGACAGAGGACTTGGGCTCTTGAGAACCTCCCTCTACACACACACACACACACACACACACACACACACTGCTCCTAAATCTCTTCTCTCCAAACCTCATTCACAGACAAGTTGTGAGAACAGCACATTCTTATCTTGAAAAGAATGAAAGCACTTAACCACAAACATTTGATATAAATGTTGGCAATTATGGCCACACAAAGTAAATACAAAATTCAACTTTGTTTGGCTCAGGAAAAAAGTCTTGTCAACTTCCCTCTGTCCACATACACTGGATATTCAAGCCAGGAGGTCAGCTGGTCTTTGCCTAGGCTTTCTTTTGCCTGGTGACTGTACTGGTCCATTTTCTCCATCTTCTCTGTTCGGAGGCATTTAGGGTGAAATAAACTTGCAAGAGAGTTGGAAAGAGTAATCACATCGAACTGGCACAGTCAGCTGTGGTCTTTCTGGGCTGAGCTGGGCTGAGCCTCCCTCATCTGTGCTGCCCCCACCCATTCTCACTAGAGAAGATTTTCTCTCTTTTGGGTCTCAGCTGTTATCGAATTAATCTCATTAAAACTCCATCTCTCCAGTTACTCAGACCAAAACCTTGGAGTCATCCTGCCTTAGAGGACCATCATCTCCCACCAGCCACATCTAACACAGCAGCAAATCCTTTGGGCTCTACTTTCAAAATATATCTAAACTCCGACCACTTCTCCCAACTTCCATCTTGGTCCGCACCACTGTCCTTTCTCGCCTGCATCCTTGCAGTAGCCTGCTCGCTGGTCTCCCTGTTTCTGCCTCCCTACAGTTGATTTTCAATAGAGGAGCCAGTGTGTCCTTTGTAACACCTAAAGGAGACCATGTCACTCCTCTGTTCAGTACCCTCCAGTGGCCTTTTATTTCCCTAAAAGCAAAAGTCACAGTCTTTAGAATGGCGTGTATGGCCTTAAAGAACCTGACCACCCTTTCCTTTCTCACCTCATCTGGTACCACTCTCCCTCTCACTCTCTCTCCTCCAGCCAGGACAAAGTGGCTCCTCAGGCACCTCCCACCTCCAGGCCTTACCCCTTGTTATCTCTCACCAGAGTGTTCCTGCTGGAGATTCCCACCAGGGTCCTTCCCTCACCGCCTTCAAGTCTTAACTCAAATGTCCCTTCTCAGTGTGGTCCTCCATGAAGACACTTGATTCAGAATTACAGCTGCCTCCATCCTGGCATTCCTCATCTCCCTCCCCCGCTTTACCTTCCTCCCAGGCACTTTTTCCTTTTAATATACTACATTATTTACCTGTTTAATTTGGTGTCTCTCTCTCTTCCTCTTTCTCTCCCTTCCTCCTTCACTCTACATATATTAGATGCAAACTCCATGATGACAGGAATTCTGTCTGTTTTATACATTTCTGTATCCCCATGACCTAGTATAGTGCTTGACATGTAGTAGGTGCACCATAATATTTGCTGAATGAATTAATTAAATGAAAATGTCATATCCACACAAAGGTTGGTATGTTAATGTTCATAGCAGCATTATTCGTAATAGCCAAAACCCGAAGCAATCCAAATATCCATCAACTGGTAAACAGAAAAATAGAACTATTCAGCAATAAAAAGGAACAGAATACTGATTCTTGCTATAATCTGGATAAACCTCCAAAACATTATGCTAAGTGAAAGAAATCAGACACAAAAGATGACATATTATACAACTCCATTATATGAAATGCCTGGAAAGGGAAAATCCATAGAGGCAGGAAGCAGATTAGTGGTTGCCTGGAGCTGGGGGTAGGAACAGGAGAGACAAATGGGCATGAGAGAATATTTTGAGGCGATGGAAATGTTCTAAAACTGGATTGTAATCATGATTGCACAACTCTGTAAATTTGCTACAAATCATTGAATTGTACACTTGCAATGGTTGAATTTTATGATACATAAAGTATACCTCAATAAAACTGTAAAACAAAGAGAGAGAGATAATTTTAAAGAGTTTGAAAGTATGCTGTAATGAGGCCAAGGCCACAAGCTCAAATTCTTGGGAACCAGTAAGATTGCTTATTCTGTATTTTATTTCCTTCTTTCCTTCAATACCTAGCTGTGTATACATCTCTAATGCAGGCCCTAAAGAAGCAGACATGGCCTTGCCCTCCAGGAGTTTATATCCTAATTAGGAGGTCAGATGCACAGAGATCATTGCAATGCAAGGCAGAATGTGAAATGCCATATGAGGACGTGCCAGTTAAGTCTATGGTGCAAAGACAGCTTTGCAGGGAAAACAGGAAGGAAAGCAGGATTTGGACAGGGTTTTAAAGAATGAGAAGGAGGATAATTAGCAGAGACAGATATTAAGGAATGCCCACAGGCCACCCTCTTCATCCACCTCTTTCACACGCCATCAGGGATGTTGGGTAAGAAAATATAGATGCAACCATGCAAAGACTCAATTGTACTAGAATAAACAACTCAAGGATGTGTCCTACCGCAGAATACCTGATACAAAGTAGGTGTTCGGCATATGTTTACTGAAGGAATGTAGATTGGCAGGGAAAGATCACACATACACACACACACACACACACACACACACACACACACTCAGCATCTGCAGGATCACATCTGCCTTTGGGAGGGAAACAGAGTCAGTGCCCGGATGTGCTTGACCAAGACCTCTGCCATTCCCCAGCATTCCAGAAAGCTGTTTCCCCAAGAGTTTACCTTCTTACCTGGGTGTTTTTAATAATCAAATTTAGTCCAAGAACCATGACCAGAGATCCATTACCTTCCAGGTCAGTTGTGCTATGTTTCTATGTGAAGACAAAGCATAAGCATATTATCATGTGTATCTTTATACTACTCTCTGGGTCCTTTATGTGCGTATTTTTTCTTCTGACCTAAATAATAGGAATGGTAGATCTAAAGAGTAGGAAAGAACTATAGGGCTTTTCTCTTCTTTTAAATCCTTCTTACAGAGTAGGACCACAAAGTGAGGTTTCGTTGTGAATAGAATGAAATTTTTAATAAGTGTTCTGTAGACAAAGATAAAAGGATGGATAGATGCATATGAATGGTTGAACAAATGAGAAAAATCAAAGAATGAATGCGTGCTTGGTGACAATCTAAACCCTTTTCTGTACATTCAATCTCTGTTGCAGAATAAGAAGCAAGTGTTAGCATTTGAGGCATTTCAACCCAGTAAACAGTGTCGTCTGAGACAACTCCAACAACTGAAGAAAAAATTGCTGGCCCTTCAGCAGGAACTGGAGTTTCGCACAGAGGAGTTGCAGACTTCTTACTGCTCCCTCCTGCAGTATCAGTCCGTCCTGGAGAAGCAGACTTCCGACCTGGCTCTTCTTCACCATCACTGCAAACTGAAGGAAGATGAGGTAGAGATAGAATAACTATGGAAATGTCCCATATGCCCAAGTACCTACAGAAATCAGACCATGACTGCTAGAAAGCAAACACCGGACTTACAGAGGAGAGCTTCGCCACACCTTGAGCAGGGTTTATCAACTTTCCCTCTTTAATTCTTGATCTTTTTGAAGCTAAGCAGAGGGAACTAAATAGAACGGCATAATTGGGTGAGAGCTCCAGTATTAACGCATGTGAGGTATGTGGTATGTGTGTGTGCAGGGTGCATGTGTGTGCTTGTGCATGTGAGTGTGTGTATGGTGTGTGTGTAGGTCCATCATCTCCATTCTATTACCATTGCAATTTAAATGCAAAAGACTCTAGGTCTCTGAGTGTTATAAAGGAGGTATAAGGCCATTAAATCAACCATTTTTAGAAAAATCAGGTTTTGATAATATATAAATTCCTAGCACTTACACAGTTGATAAGATAACCAGACATTGAGCCTGAGTCAATCATTGAGTTATTTTTTCAGATTGGAGTTTTGGGTCATATAGACTTAGCTCAAGTATATTCTGGACATTCATTTCTATTCATGTTCCAGGGTAGTATTTTTTAAACCAGAGAGTAACATCCTTGTGGAATCCCAAGTAAGTTCCAAAGACCAAAGCTACAGAACTTAGACAACTTGAGCAGTAGTAGCACTAGCAGCAATAGAACCGTGTGTTCTAAGCAACGGGACAGGCAGCCTCCCCTGGCATTTTCTTCCTTTGCCTTTAAAGATAAAATTCCAAGGATTGTGTTGGACAGTGCTGTTGCTTAAGGAGTAACTCCAGGGGCTTTATGAGGGACCTTAAAGAACATAGAAACTTTTTTTGAATCTAACTATCTTTATTAAAATGACAGAACCTAATTATGTGGCTTATGAATGGGCACATATGGGCTTTGGAATTCCAACTATCCAGAAATTCTTTTTTTTTTAATTGTGATCATAATAGCTTATCACATAGTGAGATTTCAGTTGTACCTTATTATTTGTCATATATCATATAAGTATGCCCCTTCACCCCTTGTGCCCATCCTCCACTCCCCTTCCCCCAGTAACCACTAATTTGTTCTCGTCTGTAAGTTTGCTATATTCCACATATGAGTGAAATCATGTGGTGTTTGTCTTTGTCTGGCTTATTTCGCTTAACATGATGCCCTCAAATTCTATCCATGTGGTTGCAAATGGGACGATTTCGTCTTTTTTTATGGGTGAGTAGTATTCCATTGTATATATATATGTATGTATATATACAGCACATCTTCTTTATCCAGTCATCAGTTGATAGGCACTTGAGTTGCTTCCACATCTTGGTTATTGTGAATAATGCTGCAATGAACATAGGGGTGCATAAGTCTCTTTGCATTGTTGATTTCAAGTTCTTTGGGTAAATACCCAGGAGTGAGATAGCTGGGTCATAGGGTATTCCTATTTTTAATTTTTTGAGAAATCTCTGTACTGTTTTCCATAATGGCTGCACCAGTTTGTATTCCCACCAGCAGTGGATGAGGGTTCCATTTTCTCCACATCCCCTCCAACATTTGTTGTTTTTTGTCTTGGTGATTATAGCTATTCTAATGGGCATAAGATGATATCTAAGTGTAGTTTTGATTTGCATTTCCCTGATGATCAGTGATGTTTGGCATCTTTTCATGTGCCTATTGGCCATCTGTATATCTTCTTTGGAAAAATGTCTGTTCATATCTTCTGCTCACTTTTTGATCGGGTTGTTTGGTTTTTTGTAGTTCATTTATGTGAACTCCATAATCTCAAGATTATGGAGATTAACCCCTTATCGGATAAATGATTTGCAAATATTTTCTTCCCTGTTGTTGGGTTGTTTTTTCATTTTGATCTTTGTTTCCTTTGCCTTCCAGAAACTCTTTAGTCTGATGAAGTCCCACTTGTTATTTTTTTTCTTTTGTTTCCCTTGTCTGAGTAGACATGATATTCGGAAAGATCCTTTTAAGTCTGATGTCAAAGAGTGTACTGCTTATGTTCTCTTCCAGAAATTTTATGGTTTCAGGTCTTACTTTCAAGTCCTTGGTCCATTTTGAGTCTATTTTTGTTCTTGTGGAAAGATAATGGTCTACTTTCATTCTTTTGCATGTGGCTGTCCAGTTTTCCCAGCACCATTTACTGAAGAGACTTTCCTTTCTCCATTGTATGTTCTTGGTTCCTTTGTCGAAGATTAGCTGTCTGTATAGATGTGTAGTTTTATTTCTGGGCTTTCAATTCTGTTGCCTTGATCTGTGTCTGTTCTTGTACCAGTACCATGCTGTTTTGATTACTATAGCTTTGTAATATATTTTGAAGTCAGGGATTGCGATGCCACCAGCTTTGTTCTTATTTCCTGGGATTGCTTCGGCTATTTGGGGTCTTTTGTTGCCTCATATGAATTTTAAGATTCTTTGTTCTATTTCTGTGAAGAATGTCATTGGGATTCTGATTGGGATTGCGTTGAATCTGTAGATTGCTTTAGGTGGTATGGACATTTTACCTATGTTTATTCTTCCAATCCACGTGCATGGAAGATCTTTCCATTTCTTTACGTCATTATCAATTTCTTTCAGTAACATCTTATAGTTTTCTTTGTATAGGTCTTTCACCTCCTTGGTTAAATATCATCCTAGATATTTTATTCCTTTTGTTGCGGGATTGTATAAATAAATACAATGGGATAAATGGGATTGTATTCTTGAGTTTTTAAAAAACATAGAGTCTTTTAAAAGGGAATATTATAGCCAATGAGAATTTGCTGAAAAGCATTAGGAGGGAAAGGAACAGAGAAAGGTCATCCTATAAAATATACAGTGGGACAAAGCCTGTGACCATAAGCCATAGTTTAATAAGGTTAATGCAGGACTGTGTTAAAACTGGCTGGTTCATGACAACTTAAACACAAGTCCAGCCTGGATAAAGTGACCATGAATTAGTTGGGATTCTATTTGGTTGCATATAGAAGAAAACTCCAAAGTAATAGAGTTTATTTCTAAGACGTATACAAGAAGGTTGGAGGTAAGTGGTCTAGAACTGTTATGGTCACCGTATGTGTCATCAGGTACCTAGGGTCCTTTCTTTGGGCTCCACTATCATCAGCTCAAGACTTCCATTCTCTAGGTCACCTAAGATGGCTGCTGGAGCTCCAACAATCACATCCTTGTTCCACATAATCAGGACGGGGGCAAGGGTGGGAGGGTGGGGAAAGAAAGGCACACGCTTCCCTTTTAAGGACACTTTCCAGAAGCCCCACACAACACTTTCACTTACATATCATTGGCTAGAGCTAGTCACATGGCTACAGCTAGTTCCTAGGAAGCCTAGGAAATGTAGTGTTTTAGTGAGGTACACTGCTGTCCCAAATAAAGTCAAAGTCCTATCACTAAGGAGGAGGGGGAGAATTGATGTGGAATTCAGCAAGTAGCAGTCACTGACACAGATCTCAAACTGGGAAAGCACTGGAAAATTTACTTTAGGCATTCTGCCAAGTTCCCCCAATACTTTGTTACACAGAAGCATTAAACTTCCGTCTAAGGTTGGGTTGCCCAACAGCAGACCCTAAGACAAGGAGCTGAATACAAGTAGTTAATTGAGGAAGTGATCCCAGGAAGCAAGGTGAGAGAGCGGGGAAGTGAGTCAAAGAAGCGCAGGAGGCCCATAAAGAAAAACACTATTAAGCAGATTATTGCTGTGGGCAACTGAGTTTCAATCTCTCTGGAGAACTCTGGGAGATAGTGTAGAACAGCCTCAGAGCGATCCCAGCCAACCTACCCGGTCATGGGTTGAGGGCTGCACCTGAGGATCTCAACTCCCCAGTGTCTGTGACCTGCTTGTCTTGCTCCTCCACTTGAGTGGGCTCCTGGGGCCAGGGCAGCCCACAGGCCAAGAGTTGAAGATGTTTGTAGTTGGAATGAGTTTGGTGTGCAAAGGAATGGTGAGTGCCAAGGGGATATGAGAAGGCCACTGACAGCTTCTGTTATAAACATTTGAATATAAAATATTCCCTTCCTCTTCTCATCTAACAAACACCTCAAATGAAATGGTTCTTTCCTAAAACGAATCTCAAATCGCAGGCAGCAAGTATAATTAGCTTAGACCAATAGACTGTGTTCTATCTGAACTCTACATTGGACTATTTGAACCAAAAGGAAGCCTTCCTCGATGACCTTCCTACTCTTAACTCCTTCAGGACATACAATTCAATACGTATAATACAGTGCGGCACACTCACCCATATGCAGTTGTTCGCTAATCTTAAATCATACCTACCCCAAACTGTCGGAGTCTGTAAATTCTTTGAGGGAGGAACCTGTGTCGTATACATATATATCCCCTCAGCACCCAAGACATTGTTGATGAGCATTGAATGAATATCTGTCAGTTGGTTGGCTAATTCATTGATAGAAAAGGAATCTAAATAAGGATCATATAAATCCCAGAGAAACCTTGGGTCATGTTCCCCCACTGTCTCTAGGGAACTTTGCCCAGATGGACCTGTGTGCAAGAGGGCTCTCCATTCCCTAAATCAGACCCTCTAGCAAATACCAAGGAAAGAAAGAATACTAGCATTTCAAGCCCTTAAAAAAATGGAGCTATATAAATTCATTCCTATTAATCAACTGACAAGTCTTGATTGAGTTCTTACTCCATGCCATGCAGAATGGGAAATAGACATGGTCCCTGCCTTTAAGGAGCTCACCACCTACGTAGGACAATCTTTTTTCACTTCTAATCGTTAACATTCTGACATGACAAATTTTAGCTTTTAGATCTGTGCTGGGCCTATTCCATGCAGCTGGGCCTATCTGTGCATGTGCTCCCATGAGTTCAATGTGGTTTCATTCCTACACCAACAGGTGACCCTCTATGAGGAGGAAATGGGAAATCATAGTGAGAACATGGGGAAGAAGCTCCATTTTGCAAAGAAGCAACTTGCCTTGGCTGGGGACAAGATCGTCTCCCTGGAAAGGAGCTTAAACCTCTACAGGGACAAATACCAGACTTCCCTGAGCAACATCGAGTTACTGGAGTGCCAAGTGAAGATGTTGGAGGGGGAGCTCAGCGGGATCGTCAGTCAGGTAGGACTTAAACCAGACCACTCACACCAGGAGCTCCAGGAAGTGGACATCAAGCTCCCAGCTGATCCCTTATAACAGTCCCAGCCTCCCCTGCCAGAAACCCAAACCTTCACCCACATGTCAGTTCCTTCCCTTGAATTTTGTTGCCCTCAGTTTTTGAACTTCTCACCTTCACATCTCCTGTAAGATTACTCCTTAGCAATTTTGAGGCCCTTAATCATTGTAAATAGCCACCACATCAAATAAGGCAGGAAGAGGATTAGCAGATGAGCTCTCAGATCTGCCGTGTTCTCATGGGGGTCTGGTGGAGGGCTCATCTACCTCACAGGACTCATGCAAATCATGACTTCAGGATCAAACGGGAGGAGAAAGCCCTGAAATATAGCAAAGCAGAGCCAAAATGCCTGAATTTGGATTTTTTTTCCTTTTAATTGCTGTTTTTAATTACGCAAGTAATACAACAATATAGGCTCTCTAGACAGAATTATGGAGGTTAAAGGTAAATGTCCACGTTCAGCCTCCTCCACCTGACTCTCCTCCCCTTAGGCGATCATTTGAATGATGTGCTAGGAATCTTCCCCAGCCTTTTGCTCTACAGTTAGTTATATAAATAGTTAGGGTTTTCTTTTTACATAAATGGGTCACTTTATAAATGTGGTTCTACACCTTGCTTTTTCAGTGTATATCGTGACTATTTATTTTAGTTAGTACCTTGTATTCTATAGTATGACTCTACCATCTACTCTCTTGTTTGTCTATTATAAACAAGCTGAAGTGAACATCCTTATGTCTACAGAGTAGTTTATTGAAGTGGGATTGCTGGATCAAAGGATATGCTTATTTTTAATGTTTAAAGATACTTCTTAATTGAATATCAGAAAGGTTCTACCATTTGACACTTTTACCAACAATAGTTGAGAGAGTTTATTTCCCCACACTCTATATCTTCAATCTTTTTAAGTTGTGCTAAACTGATAGATGAAAACAAGTTTTCTTACTACAATTTTCATTTCCTTTAATTCTAGTAGTTGTGGGCTGGGTTCTCCAGAAAGCAGACTCTGAGACAGATTAGTTTGAAGCACATTTTTAGAGGGAGCTCTTGGTATCAACTACTGTGAAAGGAAGGGGAAGGAAGCAGGGTTGGGCAGAGGGGGGAGGATGAGTTGTGATGCAGTCCCGACAAAGGTCTCAGCCAACCCCATGGGGCGCTCTGGGGCTGCATGGACCTTCAGAGCAGTCCCAGATTGGGGGGAAGGGAGCTGCCCTTATATCTCCCTGTTGATCAGTTATTGGATGTGAGCTGTCCCTAGGGAGAGGCATGAGCTTGGGCAAAAGTTTTCTTCAGCCCAGACACTCCCCAAAAAGAGCTGACAGTGGAGGGCTCTCTTCAGGCAGCACTTCCTGAGCTAGGGGAGTAAGTCCTATAGTGCTGAAGAGGGTCCGGGAGGCACATCACAGTGCCCAGACTAACAAAGTATTGAGCGCTGTTCATAAGCGTATTGGCATGTGGATTTCTGTTTAATTAATCACATGTTTAAATCCTTAACCTACTTTTTATTGGGTTGTTAGTCTTTTTTGTATTGACTTATAGGAGCTTCTTAATTTATTACAGGTAATAATGCTTCATTACATATGTTACAAATCTTTTTGCCAAGTTTGTGACTTTTGGTTTCATTTTATTAATGATATTTTTCACAACACAGGAATTTTTAATTTTTATGGAGTTGAATCTCTCGGTCCTTCTTTATAGATTCTAAGGTGTTATGTCTTGCTTAGGAGGGCTTTCTCCACCCCTGATATTATAAAAGTTTATCTTATATTTTCTTTTATAATTTTGTATTTTTATGTTTTTACTTTTAGCCAGTCTGTTTTTAGCCTTAGTCCATCTACGAAATAACTATCTTTAGTTTATATGTAGTTAATGAAATAAGGCTGTAATTTTATGTTTGTCAAGATAGATCTGCAGTTGTCTCAATTCCGCTCATTGAGCATCCCATCTTTTCCTCGTTGATGTGAAGCTCCAACTCAGCAAATGCACTGATTCCTCTGTACACACTGTACGCTCTCTCTGGACTCTGTTCTTTTGATCTACTTGCTGGTTCCTACACAAGGATCAGAGTTTTTTAGTCACTTTAACTGATATTATGTTTTGATAACTCCTTTTAGGGCAGGTCCTCTGCTATTTCTACTTTCAAATATTTCTTGGCCATTTTTTGTACATCTTTTCTTGGTTAAATTAAGATTTATGTTGATTTGCTTTCAAACTATATATTAAATTAGAGGAAATTAGCATTCCTTATGGAACATGACATGCTTCTACTTTTCTTCAAGTCTTCTTATGCGTCCTTCAGTAAGATTTTACACTTTTCTTTATAGATCTCACATATTTCTAACTAAGCTTATTCCTAGATATATCACAGTTTTATTGGTTTTATAAATGAGATCTTTCATACATTGAATTTTATTAATTATTTCTGATATAGAGGAAATCTCTTATCCTCTCACCTTATTGAGCTCTTTTATTAGATTTTCAGCTGGCCATCTTGGATTTGTCTAAATTACTTTCCTTTTCAACTTTTATACAACTTATTTACCATCTTACTGCATTGACCAGAACCTCCAAAACAATGTAGAATCGTAACATCCTTGATTTGCTCCTCACTCTACAGGAAATATTTCTAGTATTTCACCATTAAGTGTAATGTCTGTTCTTGGCTGCTTATTGATATCCTTTTTCAAGTTGAAGATGTAATTGTCTATATGTAGTTGACCAAGAATTTTTTTTTTCTAAAGATTAGCACCTGAGCTAACATCTGTTGCCAATCTTTTTCTTCTTCTTCTTCTTTCTCTCCCCAAAGCCCCCAGTACATAGTTGTGTATTCTAGTTGTAGGCCCTCTGGTTGTGCTATGTGGGACACCACCTCAGCATGGCTTGATGAGCGCTGCCATGTCCGTGCCTGGATCCAAACCAATGAAACCCTGGGCCACCACAACAGAGTGAGCACACTTAACCGTTCAGCCCCAGGGCTGGCCCCTGATCAAGAGTTTTTATCAGGAATGAATGTTGAATTTTATGAGATACTTTTGTTAGCATCTATCAAAGTAATCATAGAATTTTTTTCCTTTAATGAAGTGGATTTCATTAATAGATTTTCATTTATAAAACAATCTTTATGTTCCCAGAATAAATCCTACTTGATCATGACATATTATTATTGTTAAAATTATAATACACTGCTATACTAAATTTGCTGCACTAAATTATAATAAACTTCCATACTAAACTTGTTAAAATTTTATTTTTGCATCTATTTTCAGAAATGAGATTGGTTTGATGGCCTCAATTGTTGAGCTCTCATCTCATATTGGTGTCTGGATTATGTTACCCTAATAAAAATGAGCTGAAAAACTTTTCATCTTTTTTTTTAATCTCTACATATAAACATATAAAATTTATATTTAAGATTACAAATAAAACCAACTTTTACTCATTACTCAGCAGTGTTCTCTACTCTTCAACATTCTTGGATTTTTCCTTTTGCTGTAATAATTCCTTTTAAATCTTTCAGAAACAATTGTGGGTGGTAAAATTTCTCAGTATTTCCATGTCTGAACAAGGTTTATTTTGCCATCATTCTTGAATGCTAGTTGGGCTGGGTGTGCAAACTTTCAAATAACCTTTCTTTAAGTCTTTAGAGATATTGCTGCATTGTCTTATACCACGCAGTACTGAAGGGGAATTGTTGCATCTCAGTCTGTTTCTCATTTTTTGCAAGTCGTCTGTTTTATCTCTTTAAACTTTGGAGGTTCTTAGGCTCAGAGTTTTTTAATTTATTTCTTATTAAACCTCTCAACACTTAACTGACTCTTTGAATGTGAGGTCTACATTTTCTTCAATTCAGGGAATTTTTCTTCTATCACTTTTAAATTAATTTCTATTTTTCATCCTGTAGTAATAAGAAAGTATGGGAACCTGTAGATATCATCTTTCTGTTTCTTAAATTTTGTATTGTTTTCCACTCCTATACCTATTTATACACTAAATTATTTATAAGAACATTATTTATGGTCACTTTTAGACCTCTGACTGACCCTTCTGCAGCTTGCTCATAGGCAGCTTTAATGATCAGTGATCATGAACTATTTCCAGCTTTACCTGAAAAATCCCAATTAGAGAGACAAGTTTAATGGGGAAAGATCTACATCCAAACTAGAATTCTTTGCTCTTTTATGACTATCTGCCTCAGTTCACCCCAATATTAGTGCCATGGAGCAATGGAATTCAGGCATGATTTCAGATGATCTAGGGAAAGACATTTTTAAGAAAACAGTTCTGGGAAAACAGGCATACTCATGTTGATGAGAGCATCAACCAGTACAATTTCTCTGAAGGACAATTATGTAACTTCTATCAAAGTTTTAAATAAGTCCCAGCTGTCCTATTCCTGTGAATTTAATCTACACGTATCCCAGAATAGGGATTCAAAGATTTATGTGCAAAAATATTCATTTCAGCTTCATTTTAGAAAATAACTTGGAAAAAACCTATATTCCCATTAGTAGGAGACTAGATAAACATATTTAAAAGCAATTTAAAAGAACAAGATGGAAGCACATATATTAACATGGACAAATTTCTAAGATATCTTGTTGAGTGAAAAAAATCAATTTTTATCTTTTAAAAAGACAACATAATATCATCTGTGTTCTACAGATTCATTTACACATACGTAAAGGTATAGATAAAGTTCTAGAAGGATACGCACAAACTGTCATGTCTGGAGAATGCAGTAAGTATGGGATGATGGCCAAAGAGAAATGTAGACTTGCTAGTAATGTTACAGTGTTGTAGAAGGATAATATATATAAGTATAACTTGTGCCATTTGAAACTAATTTTAAAAGAAGAGTAAGATAGATCTACAGGTAATAATATGGAAAGTATCCTAAATAAATTGTCAAGCAAAAACACAATGCTTAGAATAGTGTGTAGAAGACTTTCATTTGTGAAGAGAAAAAAATAGGGAGTTCGATAGATATGCAAATATGCATAAAACATCCCTGGAAGGATGATACCCAAAACACTAGTAACCCCGACTGTCATGGAGGAGGAGATCTGAGTCACAGAGGGTCAAGATGGAGGAAGACTGACTTTTCGGTGTATTCTCTTGTGAACCTGTTTGAACTTTTTACCAAGTGTATGCACTTAAGTTTTTTCCTTTTGTTAAGGAAGCTATGATTCATATATATGAACATAAACTTTTAGAACATAGAGCTACAGATTTTTCATGCTCATGGCATTCTGAATTTAACTCAAAAATTAGGAACAAAATCAACCCATTATTTTTAAATACCCCAGGAGCCCGAGAACAAAGGTGATGATTCAAAGACGCGTATATGCACTTCTGTCTGCGAGAGTCAAGAGCATCAGGAGACCCTGAAACGACTATCTGAAGTCTGGCAAAAGGTCTCTGAACAGGATGATCTAATCCAGGAACTTCGAAATAAGCTAGCCTGTAGTAACGCTTTGGTAAGTGCTTTGTTCTAGAACATTCTTCTGAGAGACCAAAATAAAGCCATGAGGAAAGAAAGGAGGGAAAAAAGTCACCTAAAGTAATCTCTTTCACCAAGACTCCTCAAATGTCTTAAATATACTTGCCTCTGCCTTTTGTTCATATTCTCCATCGTATGCATCCGCCCAACCCACACTAAGTTCAAGGTTGTAAAGAGACTTAAAATCTCTCACACAACAACCTAAGTGCCTTTCAGTATGGAAATGGTTAAAGAGATTAAGAGAAATGGTTAAAGAGATATCCAAACTGTGGAATAAAAGGCAGCCAATAAAAAGGATTAAGCAGATCTGCAAGGACGGCATGGAAGGATGTTAGAGATATATCACTGAGAGTAAGTTGCAGAATCCTATGTATAGTTCAATTCCACTTTTGTTTTTTAAGTCTTTGATCATAATATAGAAGTGTAAACCAGAAATTGCCAGTGGTGCCCCTTCTCAGAGAGAGAAGAGACTAGATGGAGAGGAGATTTTCATTTCTTATTTTCAATGCTTGGGTTTTATTTGGATTATTTTCAAAACAAGCAAGAACAAAAACTTCATGTTTTTTATAATTTTCAACACACATTCTCCCACTCCATAAGAAACATCCTTCTTTGATTCTCGAACTTTGAATCCTGGCCTCTGATAGATTAGGTACAACTTTCCCTCACAGCCTCCAAAGAGCTTTCTTCTACCTCATAAACTGGACCACACAAAGAGGTTCAGAATGGAGTCCAAAATGTGGCCACTGACAAACTCAAGACAAATCCCTGTCTTTGCCTTAGTGAACCTTGACGTAAGATTGAGAACATAATCCCTACTCCCTACCAACCCCACAGGAAGTGCGTGATGAATTATACAACACTACAACAAACTTAGGCTGGAAAAAAGAACACCCTGCAAAAACAGTAATAGTAACAAGCACCTCGCATTGATCATTCAGCATAACTGACCTGTGCTCGTTTGCAGGTTCTGGAGCGTGAAGAGGCTTTGATAAAATTACAAGCAGACTTTGTTTCCTACACAGCCACCCACAGGCATCCTCCTAGCTCCTCAGAAGATTGTGAAGACATCAAAAAGGTGGGAGAGCTTTTTCTTATTTGTGCCTGGTGAGGTCAGGCCAAGTTGGCTCTGATTCTGGTTCTTCCTGCTTATTTTTTATTTTTATATTATATTTTAATTTATACTTATGTGATCTTGGTTGACCCTGCCACAAGAATACTGTAGATAATGTATGCCAGGCCCCAGTGAGTGTGTCTGGCAGCATTAGATTTTGAGACTGAATTTTGGAATTGCGTGCCTCTCTTGACCCACTTCTAACAGTACACCTCAACAAGACAAGAGACTCCTGTTGGCTCACTAGATTCGAAAAAACCATCCAGCTTTCTAGTTTCTGGCTGGAGTTGAAAAGTAGCAAATTTAGGGAAGATTATTAATTCAAATTTACTCCCTTTTTTGAAAACTCGATGTTTTCATATTCAAAGCCATCTCAAAAGTTGATTCTAGCAGTAAGCATTTAAACCATATAAATGAATAGCGAGATGTGACGAACCAGTAGTCAAAACAAGCTTAGGTGCCTTCCTAGGCGAGGTCTTATCTTAAGTCAGTCATGCCTGATCTTGAGCTACAAGGCAAAGCCAGGCGCATGAGGCCATGCTGTGGGCAGGTGATGGCAGGCCTGCTGAAGGGGAAATAGCAGCAAAGCGGGGTGGCCGAGAGACTAGACGACACAGATAAGCTCCCCAAGGGGTCCTCTAGTTGGGGAGTGGAGACTTTTCTCTTTCCAGGACTTTCTGATGCCAGAAAGTTTGAATGAATAAGGGATCAATACTGAACTTTGGAGTTCCTCCTTGGACATCTGTCAATGTTTCTTTTAAAGGTCAGTTCCGTGTTATTCACATTCTGACCTACAGCACTCTCTCATAACATTCTCTCTTTTTTTGGTCTAAAAAATGTCTCTATTTCTCCCGTACTCTTTTATTTTTTTATAGTGGTAAAAAACTCATAACGTTAAATTTACCATCTTAACCACAGCTCTGTTAAGTATCTCCACATTGCTATGCAACAGATCTCTAGAACTTTTTCATCTTGCAAAACTGAAACTTTATATCCACTAAACATTAATTCCTCTTTAACACTCCATTTTTTAAAATGATAGACTTCCCCCAAGAAACAGAATACACGTTTTCCTGCCGTTTTATATGTCCTATCCAAAGCCTTCATGTTACCTGGGTATTCTCTTAGGAATGGAAATATCCACGTCACAGTTAATGTCAGCAGGCCTCTGCCCACTCAGCTGGCCTGGCGTAGAGTGGGTCCTGGAAGCCCTGCAGTGCCCACCCCTGGGTCATAAGGTGATTGCCCTGTGTTTCTCCAACTGTCCCCTCCACCCCCTCCCCCGTCTTCATGCTGCAGTCCTTCCTCACTGTCAGCTCTGAAATCACGTAACTCTCTCTCCCCAGCAGCCCTTAATGCCCAGACAACTAATTGCTCCTCATCGGCCGCATGTTCCTGCCTTCTCTTAGTGACAGCCTGTTCCCCTTTCCTTTAGGGTAGAAGCCCAAGTTCCTGCCCAGAGACTGCAAGCCCCACGTGATGTGATCACCCACCAACCACCTCACCTCATCTCTTTCTGCTCTCTCCACCACTGGTTCCCTCTGACCACATAGCCTCCTCCGTGTTCTCTCCCCAGGGCCCTCTCACTGCCGAGTCCTGCTGTCTACAAAGCTCAGAACCCTACAACATGGCTCACTGCCTCACCTCCAGCAAGTCCCTGCTTGGAGGCCACCTTCTCAGTGAGGCCAATCCCTGCATCCTATTTAAAAATTGCCACCAGCCCCTGCCACCCCATACACCTCCATTCCCCTTTTGCTATTCTGTTTCTCCCATAGCACCCATCAACTTTAAAGGTTTTCCGTAAGTCACTCTTGCTGTGCTCTTTGTCTGTCTCACCTCACTAGAAGGTCAGCTTCAGGGGGGCCAGGATTTGTGTCTGTGTGGTTTGCTCCACCATAGCCAGCACTAGGACAGTGTCTGGCACACAGTAGGTGCTTCATAAATACCATCGATTGTTTCAGGGAGGAAGGAGTGGCTTCTGTTGTGCACATTCTATGTGAGCCTGAGAAGTCTGCCACACCCTGTTTTTAATTCTCTTAATTTTTTAAATTGAAATATAATAGACATACCATAAAATTCACCATTTAAAGTGTACAATTTAGTGGTTTTTAGGATATTCACAAACTTGAGCAAGCACCACCACTAATCTCAGAACATTTTCATCACTCGAAAAAGAAATCCTGTACCCGTGAGCAGGCAATCCCTCCCCTCCCTCCCCAGCCCCTGGCAACCACAACTCTACTTTCTCTCTCTGGGGCTTTGCCTCTTCTTGACATTCGGCATTTTAGAAAGCCTTCCTCCCCCATGTCCCCAGCCTGCCTTGCTCTTCTGTCTGCCCAGATCCTGAACCACCTGCAGGAGCAGAAAGACAGCCAGTGCCTGCACGTGGAGGAGTACCAGAACCTGCTGAAGGACTTGCGCATGGAGCTAGAAGCCGTGTCGGAACAGAAGAAACACATCTTGAAGGGTAAACCATGGGCTGGCGGGCTGTGGTGGGGGAGCCAGAAGGAAGCCAGGACCATCCTCTGAGCAAGAAGCACTCTGTCTCACCCTGCTGTAGACATGATGAAGCTGGAGCTGGACCTGCACGGGCTGCGGGAGGAGACATCTGCCCACATGGAGATGAAGGACAAGGAGGTCACCATCCTGCAAGGGCGGCTGCAGGAGCTACAGATACAGTTCACTGAGACCCAAAAGCTCAGTTTGCACAAAGACAAGGTAAGGCAAGGAGCTCTCTGGTTGGAGCTGCTGACAGGGCAGGTGTGAGGCCTGGGCTGGAGCAGGTTGTGCAGTTCCACACCCACTGTGATCACTCGGGAAACACCAACACCCACACCATGAGACTGCAGGCTCTTCAGACCCAGAGGGGATTCTGCGCACTTCTCTGATATTTCTTATAGCACGCAGTAAGTATATAAAATATCATTATCCAGGGACCGTAATAGAGATATCGGCCCTATAAGAAAGAGGTTCTTTCTCAACCCTTCAAGGACAAGAGTTTGGGACACACTTGTGTTGTTCCCTTATGCTTCTGTTTATGTTGGATTGTGGAAAGAAATGCCATAAAAGAATGTGTGGCCTTATTAAGAATTTCAAGTGAATTTCAGTTTTTAAAATTATGAATATCTTATGAATATGCAAGTCAGACAGTTTGAAAATATTAGTGGAGCTGTGCCCTAGAAGAACTGTAGTTGCCAACATAAAGCAAGCTCCCGGAAAAGCCAAATGGATCTAGGGACAGAAAACTTGTGAAACCAATGCAAACTTTTGTAGTTAGTGCTATTCCAACTCTAAGCTTTTATCTGAGCTAGTAGAAATAATCCAACTGATTGACTGGTTGATCATTTCAAGGTCCAGAGGTGATCCACCGGTCAAAATGGACATGTTTGGAGAGCTGATGACGAGAAGCAAGGAGTCTGGATAAACAGCTTTGAATCATTCATAGATTCATTCAACAAATATTTTTGATCTCCTATGATATGCCAAGCACTATTCTAGGCATTAAGAATATAATAAAACGTGTAACATCCCTACTCTCCTGGAGTTCACATTCTAGTGTAGAGAGACAATAAACAAATAACAGAACTAACATATAATATAATGTCAGGTAATGATAAATTCCTAGAACAGCTTAGTGGCTGTTTTACACAGGGAGGTCAGGAAGGTCTCTTTGATAAGGTGACATTTGGGCAGAGATTTGAACGAAGTGAGGGAGCCACCCAGGCAAAGGTCTTGAGGCAGAATATTCTAGGCAGAGGGACTAGCAAGTGCGAGAGCCCTTGGGTGGGAGTCTGCTCAAGTGTTCCAGAAGACCAGCTCAAGCAGGGAGGGGTGAGGGTGGCAAGATGTGAGGTCAGATCAGATCCTGAGCATCCTGGGAGGTCACTGTAAGGACTTTGGCCTTTTTCTAAGTGAGATGGAGCCAGTGGAGTGTTTTGAGCAGAGGCATAGCAAGATCTGACTTGCCTTTATAGAGGCCCCCCCCTGTGGCTACTGCATAGAGAATAGCCTAAGGAGAGGCAGGGAGCGCAGGTAGGAGGTCATTGCAATATCCAGACGGGAGAAGATGGTGACTGGACGAGGACTCAAGACGATCTCTAACTGACCTCACCACTGCCCAGGCCTTTATAAGCATTAACACTTTGCTCTCCCCCAGCTCCTCCAAGAGAAAGATGAAATGGTGCATGAGCTAGAGAAGGAACTGGCACAGGTTCAGAGCACCCTCATAAAAAAGGAGAAGGAGTTGGAGAAGCAGCAACGAATGACAACAGAACTCGAAATGGCCATCCAGGAGGCGAAGCAGAATAAGAGCAAAGTGGATTCTGGGGCCCTGCGAGCTGAGATCCAGAAGCTGAGGGATTGTCTCGAAGACGACAAACAGCAGCAGAAGCTGGCTGGTGAGGCCTCCCCCAGGCACCGTTCCCACCACATTTCCAACCCGTGGGGTAGAGCAGCTCCTCCTTTCTCTGAACGGCTCTCCTTCTCCACTGTCTTCCTCCAAACCCTCTTGTGATCTCATCTCAACTGCTGTCTTTCACAGCAGTGATGACAGCCCTTCTGAACTCCTTCACTCACACCCAACCTCACCTTCTTCCTGAAGCCTCCACCACGTAGCAGGTGCTCAGTGTGGGAGAGTGAACTGCGGACTCCCACGCCCACCGATTTCGCAGCAGCTCACATGGAAAGCCTTTCCTTTCCTCGCCACGGGGAGGACCAGGCTCTGTACTTGGCTTCCTGGCACCATGGTCCTCTCCATCTTCTCCAAGGCAGTCATCACACAATGCACCTCTTCCTTCCCTGCTTTTTAATGCTCTCTCTCCTTTTTGCCTCCAAACACATTCTCTTCTCAGAGATCACCAGTAACTTCTTGCCTTGGATATGGGGTTTCTTTTAGGGTGATGAAAATGTTCTGGAATTAGATGTTAATGTTGGTTGCACCTTGTGAGTATACCAAAAACCACTGAACTTTATACTTTAAAAGGGTAAATTTTGTTATGTGAATGATATATCAATTAGGAAAAAAAAAGTCCAAAGCATGGTTTCCTTCCTCACCCTGCTCTAACTCTGTCTGTCGATGCTGTTGGCCTTCACGCCTCAACCATTGTTTCTTAGCTTTGGAGACACAGCAGGTCCCTTGTTCTTCCATATATCTCACCACTGTTTCTTCTTTTCCCTCCTGCTCTGACATCAGTCATAACCTAAGACTCTGCTCGCCTCCCTTTCTCCTCTCCCTCTACACTCATTCTTTGGTGAGTGCCTCTCCTCCTGCATTTGTCTACATTTCTCTGCAGACAACTCCAGAACCTAGAGCCCCAGCCCTGACTTCACACCTGCAGTCAGTCTTGTCTTTAGGGACTCGCTCCACCTGGGCAACCAACTTCTCCTCCAACTCAACATTCCCAAAACTGAACCTATTCTCTTCCTTGCTTTAAAAGAAAAAAAAAAAAAAATCCTCCTCCTCTTTTCCAATGTGTGTAATTATTTCTCTAGTGACTCCATCTTTCTTCTAGTATCCCAGACTGAAAACATGGAGAGGAGAGTGATGTTTAAAGTAGAAACAATAGTAGAAACTATAGGATGTGGGAGCCTAGTTGGCCTAGAAAAACTCCAGCAAGCAACTTATTTGAGTGTTTTTCCCTTCATACCCAGTGGAGGCAAGGATGTGGGCTAAATGATATTGTAGGAAGTCTTTCTCCATTCTAATCCATTCCAATTTTCCTAAAGCACTCTTTACTTTATGTCAGTCCCTGCTCAAGAGCCCACCAAACCAAGTCTAAACATTTCTCTCAGGCTTTCGGCGTCCTCCAAAGCCCCCTCTAGTCCCTGCACTTACTCACCTCTGTCTCCCAGCACTCCTTCCCACTTTCCTTTCAATCAAACCAGTCTCTTCCCATGTGCCTTCCCCATCCCGTCACCAGGTGCTTATTCTAACCGTCCCTCACCTGCAACTCCTTTCCTCCCACTTCTTCTAAGGCCTAGCTCAACCTCTGTTCCTCTGTAAGTCCATCTCCACTGTTCTTACCCACGCTGATCTCGCTTCCTGAGTTCGCATCAGTGCGAGCTTTCTACTGTGTTCTCTACGTCAGGTGAGCCGGCTATGTCTCCCTCACTAGACGCTAAACTCCATGAGGGTCAGGATCTGTCCCTAATAACATGTTGAGTCACACAAGAGATACTGAGCAATTTCTACCAATTTGTTTAATTGTAGTCAACGAGGGGGCCACGACTGGGAGGTAGTCAAAGACAGATAATTTAACAGAGCTCCTTAGGAGTAAAAATGAAATGGAGAGAAATGAGGATAGATTGGAAATTGAAGTAGGTCCCAAAATGAAAGAACAGACTTTTTAACTGATTTTGTTTGAGAGTCTGTTCTTCACGCTTACTGCCTTCTCTCATGGACATGCCCCCTGCTTGTCTTCTGTCTTCTGCAGCTCAGCAAGCAGCTCAATACAAGGAAGAGGCCATTCTGGCAAAGGATAACCTGGAGGATGCCCAGAGGAAACTGGAGAGCTCCCTTTTGCTGGATAAACAGAAGTCAGAGACTATACAGGAGCTACAGAGAGAACTTCAGAAGCTGCAGAAAGATTCCTCGGTGGCTAAAGAGGAACTCAGGTGCAGCAGGTACCACAGGTTCACCTCCAGAAAGAGACTCTGTCTCTCGTGAGCCAGTCAGGACACTGTGGGCAGCTGTTCAAAAGTGCAATAGCAAGCCAGCTCACAGTCGGCCAATGCAGACTCTGAAGTCCATCCTCCCATTCTTGCCACTTTGCTTTAGGAAACGGATAGAGCAGCTGACATCAGAACTCTCAGAGGCCGTGAGGAATCTTGAAAATTCAGACAAGGAAAAGAGGCAGCTTCAGAAGACAGTGGCTGAGCAGGATACGAAACTGAATGACATGCTAGATCATATAAAAGTCCTTCAACACCAGGTATGAAGGGCAAGTAAGCAGCCAGCTCAAGCATTTACTCTGTTTAGGATTAAGTATATTGGTCTTTATTTGGGAAGATTCCACCACCAATTCTTTGCAGACTGATTTTCCAGAATTTGTGTTAGAATGCTAAGCCAGCCAGTCAGCTCCAGTTCCCACGACCAGTAATAAGCATTTTCAAGGGTTAAGCTTAAAAACAAAGGACAATGTTTTTTTCCCTCTAGGATTCAAAATCTATCCTTGTCAGTCAATTTAAAGTCTTTGATCTCTGAATTTTTCCTTTTGTGCTTTTCTAAGATTTTTTTTAAAACTTTATTCACAGAGATTTTTTTGTGGAAAGATTTGATGAGTAAGTAGAGAGAAGGTTGATGCGTGGGAAATTAATCTATAAATAAAATTAGTTGCTATATCTAATTGAACGAAGAAAAGATGTTGCTGAACATCAGGGAAAACTTTAGTATACATGCTAAATAACCAAGGTGTTGTCCTCATATTTATTTCAGCCATTCCCTGTGTACAGTTGTCTGGGGTGTTTTTTGGGTGTTTTTTCCCCCAAAAAAACTATACAGTCTAAGACTATCTTTCAGGCCAGTCTTTATTTTCTCAGCTCAGGGAGCAAACCTCTACCAAAGACAATCTAGAAGAGGAGCTTAAGGAGGTGAGAAAGTTACTGGAGGAGAAACGGGAGCAGTTGAAAAAGAGCAAAGAACAGGCGAAGCAGCTGGAGGAAGAGTTTGAGGCATTCCGACAGGAAGCAAAAAGGACAGAAAAGATGGTGAGAAGGAAAATCTGGGAAGAGTCCAGATCATGAATCCAGGGCTGGACATGAACCCAGCCAGGCCTGGCAGGTTACAGAGGCCGTGGGTGCTCAGACTTCAGGAGAGAAGGGAGGGAAGAGGAGAACAGCAAGTGGGGAGGAATTCTGTATTCCACAGGGCACGGGATGGAGCTGTGGTGAGGGAAGGAAGAGTGGGCTTTTGTAGAAGTTTGAAGTAACGCCTCTTTTCTGGGCTTTATTCGTTAATGGGGGAGCAGTCAAAGGAGAAAATGAGGAATTTGGAGGAGGACAATGAGAATCTCAAGGCACAGTTAATGCAGTGTTCTACCCAACTGGATTCCTGTCTCAGCAAATACAACACCTCCCAGCAAGTCATCCAAGAGCTGAATAATGAGGTGAGTAGACAGAAACCCCAAAGGGGTGAGAAACTTGAACCATGTGATGAGCTGAAATCAGTACCTAGCTCTTCTCCAGAACAGAAATGCTACTAACTGCCTGGCCCATGCGCATCCTGTGGAGCCTGCAGCTCCACCTCCCTCCTTGAAGTGGAGTAACCCTTCTGCGCCCAGGTGCTCAACCAAAGAGACGTTTCTTCCATGTGTGGAAGGTCTTACTAATATCGGGTGGAGCTCCCAAACTATCAAGTCATCCAATGCTGTATTTTAGACCAGAGCTGAGTGAATCCATTGTTTGGGGCAATTTGCTAGGGAAGACTTCCAAAAATAGTCCCAAAGTACAAAAAAGGGATGCAAGAGGAGACGATTATTTTTCATTGCACAAATAAAGATGGCAGAAAGGAATAAATGGCATCTAATATATGCAAGGCACTATGTTTGAAATCAGTCATCATCTATTGACTGTCTACTTAAATCCATTGTGTGCCGTCCATCTGCTTTACTCCCAACAAGACATACATTACTATGATCCTCCGGTTATGGAGGAAAGAAAGGCTGAGGCTCAAAGTGACTACACAGTAAGTGATGGGATGGAACAGTGTTTGAACCTGGATCATCTGGCTCTAACACCTAATCTCTTTCCCCTTCATCATGAATGGTGATGTTTTCCCCAACTGAATACATTCCATCTTTCTGGGCAAGAAACAAATACAGCATCCTGATAGGTGCATTGATAGGTGGTCTCTTGGTTTACAAATAAGAGACCAAGCAGCTCTGATTCCTTCATAATATAAAAAAATTAGTCTTAAAATACTATGACTATTTTAAGCTTAAGAACAGCACTGCCCAATGGAACTTTCTGCAATGATGGAAAAGTTCTGTATTAGAGCTGTCTAATACTATATCCACTAGCCACATGTGGCTATTGAGTGCTTGGAATATGGCTTAATATGACTATGGAACTGAATTTTTAATTTTAATATTAATTAATTTTGGTTTTATTTAAATGTAAATAAGCTTATGTGGCTAGTATCTACCACATTAGACAGCACAGACACTGATGTTTCTGGAGTTTTGTCCTCCAGAGATATAAATCTCTCCTTTGGTGTGATCCAGACTTGAGGTCTTAGTCACTCAGACTCCCCAGGAACCTCTCTGAATATAAGGGATACGACCTAAATATTTAATATGAGCCTATTTTCATGTTTGTCACAAGAAAGATAGCCATGTAAATGTGAAAGTAAAAGCACTAATTTCAAAATTCTTTCGGTGGAAATCAGGGAGCATAGAGTTTTATGTGTGTGTAAGCATGTTCAACTTTTTTAAAGCATACCCCAAGTGTGGTAGACTTATTGAATCAATCAAAACAGCTATTAGAAAGATGTTTAGTTTTGCATTCTAAAATTCATTTCCCATCAATATTCTCTATCTCAGTTTTAAAATTTTCCATCTGAAGTCATAGCAATATAGCGTGGGATCCTTTCCATCTCTTTGATTCTAGGACATTTTTCTACTGTATTTTATAATTAATTACTGTTAATAATGAGAAAGCTAATTTAGCTTTATATATTTATTCTGTATTTGGACATCTTATTTAACTCACTTATAAGCAGTAATAATTTTTCAGTTGCTTCTCATGGATTTTCTAGGCAGATAGTTACATCATTTGCAAGCAACAACAATTTTCTAAACCTTTGCAACATTTATTCCTATTTCATTTGTCTTGCCTTATTGCATTGGACAGTACCTACAGTATGGTGTTCAACAGTAGCATCCTTTTCTTGCTTTTAATGTGAATGGAATCCATCTCTTTCAGTATGATGTTCCCTGTAATGTGGTGGATAAAATTAATTAATTGATCCTAATTTTGGCCCACCCTTACACTCCTAGTATGAGTCCTGACTGTGTGTCATGTATTATTCTTTTGATACAACATTTGGAATGTTCTAAGAAGTGAAATAAGGCCAGTCTGACTGGAGTGTAGTAATCAAAGAGGATATTGGTATAGGATGAGAGTAGAAAGATAGGTAGGGGCAGACATTGTGGTGTCTGTTAAGAAATTTGAGATTTTATTCTAAGAGCAATGCAAAGACATTGATGAGATTTCTTCAAAAGTGCAGGGGAGGTGATTTGATCTGATTTAAGCTTTCAAAATATAGCTCTGACTAATGTGTGGAAATGGATTTTGGAGAGGGGTAGGTGTGGAAGTAAGCAAACAAGTTAGGAGGCTATTGCCATCAAAGCTAGAGTGGTGTCAGTGAAGACAAAAGTTAGCAAATTCAGGATGTGTTTTGGCAGCAGAGCTAACCCAGCTAACTGATGGAATGAATTCGAGAGAACACGAGGAATCAAGGATGACTTAATGGGACTCACCCATAAAACCGTCTAGGCCTAATGCCTTTGGCAAGGGCAGAGTAGAGCCTTATGAGAACTTTTATTAAAACTCCTTGATTCTGTAATTTACATATGTTTATATGCAGGTTTTTAGTATCTTTCTCCAAGCTAAAACACTCACGTTAAAGGAATTTAAAATGGAGCTTCCATTTTAGCTTCTAGCATCATCATGATCTTTTTCATCACCCTTCTTTTTAATATCTCACCTCTTGGTGACATTTCTCAATTGGGCCACCAATTATCAAGAGCTTTTAGTGAATTGTAGTTTCTCCAGTGACTGCCCTTGTTTACTAGGCAGACCCAGTTGACTCCATGCTTTTCAGATGCACCCAGTAAAGGGGCCAGCCCAGTGGTGCAGTGGTTAAGTTTGCACACTACACTTCAGCGGCCCAGGGTTCGCAGGTTTGGATCCCAGGCCTGGACCTAGCACTGCTCATCAGGCCACGTTGTGGCAACATCCCACATAAAGTAGAGGAAGATTCGCACAGATGTTAGCTCAGGGCCAATCTTCCTCACACACACAAAAAAGAATAAGTACCCAGAAAAGATGTACTTCTATTTCCAAAAGACCAAATTATTCCATCTTTAGGAATAGTTTCACCCCCAGGGCATGATAATATAGGGTCAGAAGTACAATCTAACACTCCTCATCTCACTAATTGCTAGGGTCAAAGGTACTAAAAATTCCATCTGGCAAAAATAAAAAACTTCAAGCACTGAACAGCTACTGAAGAAAAAAGAGTGTGTTTATGTGTGTATGGCCACATGGAGGATGCAAGTGTACTAACTACCAGAGAACAGAAGTCAGGCATGTGAATTCCTAAGATCCCTCCTGCTTCCAGACTTAGAAGTTGATCTCTGTCCTGTACTTAAAGTATATAACAAGATGGCTAATTTCTTAGCATATTCATGATCATAACTCATAGCTATATAGGGGCTTGTACCTTACAGAGCCCTTTTACAGACATAATCTCATTTGATCATCACAAATCAAATGTCAGGGGTCCTCTGGGGTCAGCGTGGCAAACGGGTGTCCCCCTCCTCACGTTGCACTCCTGAGCAGGTGCACGCCTTTGACAAGAGGCTGGAGGAGATGAGCTGCCAAGTGCTGCAGTGGCAGAAGCAGCACCAGAGTGACCTCAAGATGCTGGCCGCTAAAGAGGAGCAGCTCAGAGCCTTCCAGGAGGAAATGGCTGCCCTGAAAGAGAGCCTCCTTATGACAGAGTTGAAAGTATCCCAGTTTGCAGAAGAGGATACTGAGGCTCAAAGAGATTAAGTAAATGACAGAACTAAGACCTCAACCCAGGTCCTTTAACTCCAGATCTCAATTCCTTTTAACTATATCATGAATATTCATTACTAAGTTTAAGACACAGACTTCAATGTTTAAACACACTTCTGCCACTTCTTTTTAAACTGCGTGTTCAATGCTTTCCTCCTCCCAAACATTGCCCAGTGAAATATTTCATTCAGTCCAAAAAAAATCATTTAGTATTTACTGAGCACCTGTAAGGTGCCACGCCCTGAGCTGTAGGTAGTGGGGATACGGTGATGAAGAAAACACACAAGTCCTGCCTTCGTGGTGCATCAAGTCTGGCGAATTCATCAGGAACTAAGTGAGGAACAATGCACACAACTGAAATGTCTCAGGTCTCCTATCCTGGACTTGGATTCCACGTCCATATCAAAGGCTCCAGAGTCTGTGAAAGGGAGTTTTTGTGTACTTGACACATCATGACTCAGTGCTGCCAGTACTCTTTGTAATCAGGGGGACATACTAACTAGAAGGAGAAGTGTGGGGAGAGGAGTGCAGAAGAGCTGGGAAAGGCAGCTCTTCTTCTGACAACAGTGAAGTGGGGATGTGGCCATTAGACTGCTCCACAGGTCAGGGCCGAAAGGAGAGCCCAGAGCGTGTCCATTTCCTGTAGACACAGAGAATGCCTCTGTAGCCATGAACCCTGATGGTGAGGTTCCCCCTCCCTAAAGGTAGCCCAGCAGAAAGAGGCCTTAGCGAGTCTGCAGGCCCAGCTGGACAAGGCTCTGCAGAGAGAGAAGCAGTGTCTCCAGACCATGGTCAGTAAAGAAGTCTACGAGGAATTATCTCGGAAGTCAGCCACCTGCCAAGATGACCTGACACAAGCCCTCGAGAAGGTGAGGCCACACCCTCTCATCTTCAGGGCTTTTTATGGGCAAAGAAATATCTGAGTAGCATGAGGGGCTCAGGAGTCAGTCCCCTGCAGACTGGCTCCCACCAGGGCCCCCTACAAACCGTTGCATGGCTGGGATATCCATCCAGAGAAGGCCTGCTTCCGCTTAGTGAGGCTTTTCAGGGTAGGGGGGAGGCCAAATCTAACAAGTTTTTCTGCCATGGGGGACCCAGGGGCAGGGTTTTCCCAAAACCTGAATTGTTGGGGAAATTTGTGCCCCATCCCTTTGCTGATCTTGCCTGGCTGATCAGTTCATAGGATTGGAAAGAGAGGTAAAAGGGGAGGGGATGACGCAATGCAGAAAACCAACCACTGTCACTCCCCACCCATCTCTGGGGCACCAGGCAAGGCGACCAGGTGTCTGAGCCACCCTGGAGAGATGACGAGGAGGGGATGGAAGGCTTCTCCATTCAGGACTCAGCAGAGAGGGCCAAAGGCCTCTGACGGCCACCCTCACCCTCTTTGTCTTTACCCCAAGCTCAATCGTGCCACCTCAGAGACAAAGAGCCTGCAGCGAAGCTTGACACAAGCCCAAGATAGGAAAGTTCAGCTGGAAGATGAAATCATTGCTTATGAGGAGAGGATGAAAAAGCTCAACGTGGAATTAAAAAAACTGCAGGGCTTCCACCAGGAGAGTGAGCTAGAGGTGAGGAGCAGCCAGGGGCTGGGGCTGCCTTCCTGTTCCGGGTCCCCAAGGTCGCCTCTTTCACCCAGAACCATTTAGCACTGAGCCATTCCCTTTGGCTAACAGATTCTGTCCCTCCCTGGGCTTCAGGCTGAAGCGGCAAAGATCAGAGCAGGGGCGCCCTCTGCTGGTCGCTGGAAATTAAACTACCCGCTAAAGAGTCTCCCCAGAGCCAAGAGAGCACCCTTCCTTGTGCCTTGTCAGGGGTCTTCTGGGGTCAGCGTGGCAAACGGGTGTCCCCCTCCTCACTCCTGAGCAGGTGCACGCCTTTGACAAGAGGCTGGAGGAGATGAGCTGCCAAGTGCTGCAGTGGCAGAAGCAGCACCAGAGTGACCTCAAGATGCTGGCCGCTAAAGAGGAGCAGCTCAGGGCCTTCCAGGAGGAAATGGCTGCCCTGAAAGAGAGCCTCCTTGCAGACGAGAAGGAGGTGGGCGCTCCTCAGCTTCTAGTCACTTTCTCCCAGTCCCTCCGAGCACATCCCACAACAGATGCCAGACAGCCCTTGGTGGGGGTGAGGCTGCCTGGGAGCAAGGAAAAGACACCCTACTCCATTCAGTACAAAGCAGGGGCTGGGTGCTCTGGGCTCACAGAAACTTTCTCAACCCAACCATCTTCCTGTGGCTTTATTGATAGAGATATTGAGCGAACAAAGGCCCTATTCCAGACAAGAGAGAGGGCCATCTCCCCGTCAGATACACCAGCCGTCCCCGACTTAGATAATCCACTGGGCAGTCCCCCTCTAGAGCTCATCTTGACACTTTCACTCACCCTGCGGTAGAATGGGCTAAGAGATCTTTGGGCATGCCTCATGCCCAGACCCCTGGGCAGTGAGGTTCACGGCAGGAAACCTCAGGACATCTTGGGGTGGCCACAGGGCCTTTGCTCAAACTAGGAACAAGACACTCCTCCTCAAGATGTTTTCTCTTCCATCTGTTAAAAAATTGGCTTAATACATATTACTTTTTTAGAACAAGTCACTTTCACGCCTTTGGCCTGAAAATCATTATTATAAGTGTACAGATCTACTTTGTCTCTCCTATAAATGGTGCCTGCTCAAAGATGTCCCCTTTGCCTGGGTGCAGCCTGCACCGCTGGAGGTAAAGCGCTGCTGTGGCAGTTCCAACTCTGGCCTCAGCTCAGGGTTGGACAGCAGAGTCGATGCTACTTCTCCCAGGAGGAGAGAAGAGCCCGATTTGGGCGTAGGGAGGGGATGGCCTATGTTCCCGCCCCTTATCATCTCTTTTCCTTCTTGTACCAAAGCCCTGTTGCCTGCCCCAGCGGTCTGTGCCCAAAGACACCTGTAGGCTACGCCGAGAGAATGATCAGATTATGTGCAACATGGAGCAATGGGCAAAAGAGCAGAAGTAAGAAAGGAAGAAAAAAGTAAGGCAGGGTCCCATGGCCTGGGCTGAACTGAGGAACCACACATGTGCCAAAGAATAATGTCACACTCACACACAACACACTCTGCCCTCCTGGGAGACAGCTGCAGTCTCAGCCCACACCCTAGGGCTGGGAGTAAGATGGAGGGGGCTCAGCTCTTCATTCAGGTTCGGAAAGCCCTGCTGGCTCAGAAATGGAGCAGCCCCAAGACAGAGAGATGCTTCACTGTGGGTCACAATCCTCTTCCCAGCCTGGAATCCGGCTTCACTGCCTGGATCCGTGAACTCATCTGGGATCAGTGACTTTGCATAGGAGTTGACTGTGGAGCATCCTCCTGATTTCCAGGTGCTAGGAAGGCTCTAACTCTGGGGACTGGGTCATGAGCGGGGGCCTGGGGCCTAGCAAAAGCCTTGCTAAGAACACCAGTGTCCTGTTCAACCAGCCTGTGCTCTTGTTCACGGGGGTCTGGGGAACTCTTTTCTCTCGTGGATTTTATTACAGGATCGCCAATGAGAAACTAGGAAACAAGCTCCGTGAACAGGTCAAATACATCACCAAGCTGACTGGTGAAAAGGAGTAAGTTATCCCACTTCACTCTAGCTGCGTTTTGGGCGCTAAGGAGAAGGGTCAGCCAGGAACCAGGCTGGCTTTCTTATTGGAAATGTAAGTCTGACCCCAGGAGAAGCCCGGGACTTTGGAAAGAACTTGAGTCCTGAATCTGCAACTGTATGACCCCGGGCACATCACTTTATCTCTTTGGGCCTTAGTTCCCTCACCAACAACACAAATGGGGGTTATTATCTCTATACCCCTTCCCACTGTCACCTTCTATGACTCTCAGAGGCAAAAGTGACAAGAAGGAAATAGGCACTGAAAGCAGACTGTATCACTTAGGGAGAGGTGAGCTGCTGAAACAGAGAGCTCTCCAAATGAAGGAACCTAGAACATAGAAGGAACAGCTCTAAGAGGTGAGCTGTCCAGGTCGGTGGGTTCCTCTGCCCCACATCATCATTTGGGGACCTAGGTTCCTTCTACTTGTTGCTCCACCGTCCCCTGTGACCTTGGTTCACCTTTATGGTCAAGCTGGGTCAGCAGAGAGTGTGGTACGGGAGGAGCGTTGGAAGTTCAGGAACAGGACGTCTACAACTGAGATTTCAGAGGTGGCATGCAAACAGATAATGATAAGCTCTAGGGCAGTGCTTCCCACCCCATCATCAGAGAACACTTAGGAAATGACCACATTTGTTTGGCACGCTGGGAGGATTTGAGGTGGGCTTGCTTATGACAAAGTTGACTGACCAATGTCTATTCCAAACCCTGCCCCAAGGGCCAAGGGCGTCAGTGCCTCACACACCAGGAACCAGTTTGTGCAGCCCAAGTTGGAAAACTCTGTTCTGAGTTTTGATCTTAGGAGGGTGGCTGAGTTTAAGGAGAGGACAAGATCACTGGAATAAAGAGGTCAAGGAATGGAGAGGCCAGGACTTGGATAGAAAGTACACGATGTTGAAGGCATCAGGGCTACTGAGACGAGTGGACCAGAGAGAGTGGCAGAGAGCCAGGGAATGAGGCCATGGTGAGGACCCCACCTCCAGGCCCAGTGGCATGTGGAGCATGGCAATGACATGAGGGGCTACAAGGGAAGGAGTGCCTTCAGCGCCAGCCAGGTCTACAGAGAGCAAGAGGGCAGAGCATGTGCCCAGAGAAGTTGAGGATGAATTCTTTATTTGATTTCCTCTAGAAGAGACCACGAAATTTTTCACTAGGACAAAACCCATTTTCTGAAAGGGATTAAACAGAGGAGAAATTGTCAGAGTCTGAAGGTAACAGAGAACTTCAGGCCTTTTCTTACATTGTGCCAAGTTCCAGGAAGCTGTGTTCCACAAAGAACTCATTCTTGAGCCTGTTGGAAGGAAAATCATCTTTCAATAATAATAGCTCAACTAATATTTATTGCTTACAGGTGTGAAGCACTGTTCTAAGCGCTTTACATGTCCTAACTTAATTCATCTTCGTAAGACCTCACGAGTTCAGTGCAGTTATAATTCCCACTTACGGGTGAGAAAAGGGAAGAACTGAGAGGCTATGTAACTTGCCCGTGGTCTCTTGAATAGTAAGGGGCAGAGTCAGAATTCCAGCTGGGGAAGTCTGGTTCCAGAGCCCACTGTCACCCACTGCCCTCACCATTGGTTTGGAGAAACACGAGTGTCGATATGAACAGTTGCCATTTATTGAGCCACCAGAGATATGCTAAATTCCCTTTCCCCTCACCTACGTCACAGCCACCATTTCCTCATCTGTAAAATAGGCATGAGTAACTTGCCCAAGCTCTCAGTAGAGCTGGGATCCCCTGTGCTCTCAACCTTTCAGCAAAGGGGGCGAAAGAACTTGGGCTTTGGCATCACAACTTGGTGAGAGAGTTTCTGAGGCATAGCCAGGAGAAATCAAGGACACGTGAGCAGAGCCTTCTCAACAGCCTTCTAGCTCTTCAAATTAAATTTCTGTCATTTGTTAAACCAGATCTTTACATGAACCCCAGAAGACAGATCAGACTTGATTGTCCCCATCTAACAGATAAGGAAACAGGCCCAGGGCTGACATGACACAGTGGGTCAGGAGTCCCCGTTCTTGGTCCACCCTGACCCCAGGCCTGGGCTTCTTCCAGGGGACACACATAGACCTCCATTTCCACAGAGCATGTGTGAGAGCACCAGCTCTGGCAGGAACTGGGCATCCATGGAGCTGAGGCAGAGCACACACCCACCTGTCCTTCCCTCTGCTTCCCAGCCACCTCCACAATGTAATGGTTCATCTGCAGCAGGAAAACAAGAAGCTGAAGAATGAAATAGAGGAGAAGAAGCTGAAAGCCAGGCACCCAGGGGTGTATACTAAAGCCCTGGGCCCAAGCAAAACAGAGCCCGTACCAAGGGGGAAAGTGTGTGGCACCTTGGGCTGGAAGGGAATGACCCAGGACGGGAGCCAAAGAACGGACATCACCAAGTATATGGGGATACCCCATTGCTCAGGTATGTCTCCTAGGTTTCTTTTGCTGCATACTGTGATGTTGTCTTTCCTAATCCCATGGATAAAAAATTATAATAATAACAGCAGCCTGATATTATTTTTCAAGAGATCACTGGATTGGGAATTCAGATAGGGAAAGAAAACAGATCTTTGTCTTAGTTACTCTGGACCAGAGATCCTTGTTTCCTCATCTGTAAAGGGAGGAGGAGAATGAATTAAGGCTTGTTCTGATCTAAGAATCTTTGATGATACCCAAATGCCTCATATTCAGACTTACCCCTTCCCCTGACCCAGTCCCTTTTGGGAAGTGTGGGGACAAGAGTGGAGCAGGCAGAACAGGCATCTTCCTCCTGTAATGTGTTCTGAAAACCCCCACAGAAGCACCCTGGTCCCCTGCACAGCCTGTGTCTGTGGCTACCTTTTCTGCCACCTGTAGACTCCATGTTACCCTGGAGGGAAGAAGTCACCTGCAACAGAGCTCCCTGGGCATGAGGCCAGTCCTTGAGGTGTCACCTCATTAATTTCTTCTCAAATCAAGACTGTTTTTCCTTCCTGTTCTCTCAGGTTCCTCACTTTCCTAGAATCAGCGCCTTGCCCTGAGCATCATTTCCACACACATTTTTCAGAGGACAGACTTCCCATCCCTCTCTCTTGACCTGGATCAGCTTTTACAGGAATATATCAAGATCTCAGTCTATTTCGCAAGATGCTAACGTTTTATTGAGTTTTGTCCACTTCCTGCAGTGGAGTGCGCCTTGTAACCATACTACCATTGCCAGGCCCAAACTCTAAAATAAAGACATGAGCACAGCGGTCTCGGTGAGCTCTTGGTGTCTTGCAGACATCTCTGTCCTTCTCAAGCCCCCAGCAACATGTTCATCCCTGTTTTCTCTGGATTCTAAAAGATACTGGTCTCTTTCACGTTTACAGGGGAGCTATAATTCCCAAAGCAAGCTTTTGGATTATCTGGATTCGTTTTTAAACCAAGAGATAATTAGCTCCCTTTTTATTCTTTCCATCTCTGTCTGGAATTTAAGAGGAAAAAAAAAATCTAAAAACCTCAAAAAGGAAAGTAATCCTAAGACTGAAAAGAAAGGAAGAGAAGTAAGTGATGCATTTTCCAAAGGATAAGGGAGAGATAGCCATCTGCTTTCTCCCCGGCCGCCATATTGCATTCCTCCTTGTAACAATTTTTATTCTTCTCCCCAGCCAGCTCAATACAAGTAAAATTCCATTATAACAAACTCCAAGGACAGCTAACCTATTTTATTGTGGTAGAATTTTGTTAAACTGAGTACATGTCTAGAATTCATATTACTAGTCTGTCAGAAATTGAGAGAAATGGCTACTAAGGTAAAGTAAGAAAAAGAAATGAAAGAGCTTGCATTTTGGGGGATGGGGGGATAGAGGGCAGGAAAAGAGAAGGAAGAAACCCACTAGTTGGTAATGATTCTTAAATATTCTTGCCTCCCTCCCTAACCAAACAAAAGCCAAGGAAATTCACTGCTAATAGCAATACATTACATAGGATGCCCCTTCCAAGACTTGGAGGGCAAATTCCAGAATTGCAGTGTGAGTGGGGGCTACAGGCATCTCTGGTAGTTTTTGTTGTGATGTTTATTGTCTGTTTATACTCTTCTGATTACATTCCCCCATTTGGTTTAGAGGAAGGATGTATTTTTTAAAGAAAAAAAAGACTGAAGAATTTGGTACTAACGAAATGGCTTCCTAGTTCTAGGCTGTGACTCATTTATTCAAATAAAAGTTCAATGACATTAAAGTCCCCAGCACAGTCTACTAAAGAGGGCTTTTGTCTCTAAAACGTACAAAAAGGTTTCGTAGACGTTGGCCAAATTGACCATATCTGGATACTTTGAATGTTGTATATTTTTTCAGAGTTGTCTTTCACTTCCTGTGAGGTGTTGCACCAGAGCAAAGCAGGCAGTGAGTTATGGGGAGCACAGAGGCAGCAGAGCCAGAAAAACATTGATATGTCACCCAGCCATCTGGCCCTGCAAGCCCAGCCATGCAGGCGACCTCACTGAAAGGAGGGTTTGGACTTAGAGAAATGTGGTTTCCCTAAAGACAGGAGAAAGGGCAGGGAAGCTGAGTATTGCCTGCCTGTAATTCCTTAAGAAATAGCCAAAGAAGTGGGTTCCTAAAAAGTAGTTTGAACAACTGATATTAGAAGGAAATGGTCTCTATGATACTACAATGGCAGATGCATGTCATTATATACTTGTCCCAATCCATAGAGTGTACGACACCAAGAGTCACCCTAATGTAACTATGGACTTTGGGTGATAGTGATGTGTCAGTGTAGGTCCATCGATTGTAACAAATGAACCACTATGGTGGGGGATGTTGATGGTGGGAGAAGCTGTACATGTGCTGGGGCAGGGGTATATGGGAAATCTCTGTACCTCCTGCTCAATTTTGCTATGTACCTGAAACTGCTCTAAAAAAAATAGAAAAGAAAGAGATGGTTACAAAACCCATCACTTAGCAAAGGGGATTATAAATAAAATAAGAGGTTTGGCCACTGAGTGAGAAGATGTCACTCACATTCTGATACCTGGGGCCCGAAGAATCCTTTTAGTGGCAGATCCTCTTCTACCCACTTGGGGTATAGTTCTCCCCCTGAGCTGAAGGATCCCAGAGCAAACATCAGCCACCTCAGCCCACCTCCTTACTAAAGAGAAGGGGGACTTCCCCAGAATCACCATGTTGCCACATACGCACTTGCCTTTTGAGCCTTCTCTATGCAGCCCAGCTGAAGAGGAAGCTGACAGAGCCTGGCAAGCAAGCTCTGGGGCCCCCAGAATGAGCCCCCTCTCTCAGTCTGAGACCCTCACCTAATGACGTTTCTAATGTGTCTAAAATACCCTGTCACCATCAACGAGACATTAAAGGATAGATGCACGTGACTGAGAAGGCAGGGGACCCCTGTAAAGATGTCCAGTTCAACAGCCTTCCTGGCCCCTCACACCCAGAAGCCTGAAAGCCAGTCTCAGGAACCGACTTCAGGGCCATTGTCACAGAAACGCATCTCTGGAAAAAGAATGAGTTATCATCCGAGGAAAAGATGGTGAGAATCAGAGTATAAAGGCTGGGGGGAACCTTAAGGTGGACGTGAATGGAAAGGGTCCCTTATTAAAAAGAAAACACTGGAGACACAGGAGCAGACAGACTCATAGGCAGAAGTCCCAACAGCAAAATAGATTCCGGTAGAGCCGCTGTGGGCAGGGAGCCTCCCCACTCATCTTGTGGCACCTCTATGTGCAAGTGTCCCTTCCCGGGTGTGCCTTGCTTTTAAACTAGAAGAGTGGAGTGGACCCATGGTTTTCATAACCTCTCTGGCCTCATTTTTCTTATCTAAGGGACTTGAAGGTGAGTTTGTGACCACAGTCTCAGCCTGTTAGTAGTAAAACCATTAACTGGAACCCCCATCTTTTTTCCTATTCTGTTGCACCCCAAGCCCCAGGCTATAAACAGATCACATACCCAGCTCACTTCTCTCCACAGAGCAGGTGGACACCTTCTCCCAGCCCTTCAGGGCAGGGCCAAGATTAGAAAAGAAGCCTTCCCAGGCAGGCAGCTGGAAGCCCTCTCTCCACCCCAGAGCCGTGAGAAGTCAGTTTCCACCTGCGTCCCCAATAAAGGTGGTGAGAGGCAAAAAGAATGGAAGTACAGCCGGTACTTGGTGCCGGGGGGCAAAGCCTGGCTTCCAAACTTACCCATAAATTGACTTCCATTTTAACTTATGTTGAGTTACAATGGACGGAAATTCAAATCCCAGGAGAGAAAGGGAGGGGAACTAACCTCGGCGTGAGCCAGGCACCAGGAGCTCACACCGAGTGCTGGCCTGTCTCAACACTTTTGAGCCCCGAGTCTGTCGGTGACTCAGCCCCAACACAGAACCTCTGAACCAGCACACCTGGCAGAAGCCCAAGGCTAGAGGAATAAAACACAGACCACGGGTGATGCAAAGGGCCAAATACCCAAAAGGCCACCTCAGCGGACTTAAGAGGCCACTTAAGAAAAGACTAGTGATTCCAGCATAAGGATCATCTTTTACATGAAAATTAGTAAGCAACATTTTACACTATTTTTCCATCAATACACAGCCCTTACACATACAGAGTAGAGACTTCTGCCATTCTGAGCAACAGAGCAGCCAACCCACCCCTGGGGAAGGGCAGAGGACATGCAGTTGCTCACTTCCCTCTCATTTCCTGGCCACCACAGCCAACCTTGCCACTGCCCAGCAGCCTTAGGAGGAGCTGGGTGCCTGAGAGTGTGGCCTGCCCAGTGCTGGTGCCCCAGCCCATTCTCCTTCCCTGCCAGCTGTGTCCCACCCTGCCAACCCCTCCTCTAAGAGGCACCGCTTGGAGAACAGAAACAAGTCAAGCCAAGTTGCTAGGAGAAAGTCAGGTCCGGGTCCTGCCCATCTTCTCTTTCTTGGGTGATTTAGGGCAGTGTAGGGGGAAAGGAACAGAAATACAATAACACTTTACAAATAATAAATTTATTTCCAAATCTTGAATTATAACCAAATTACAATCCCCTCTAGGTTTATTTTGCTGCTTTACACAAGAATTTTAAAAAACACAGTCACAGCCAAGTCATTTATACACCAAGCGTCCTCGGGACGGCTTATCTGGATACGATGGGTCCAGCCACCTCTCACGGCCCTGGCAGCTTCACAGCTGCTCTGCAGCCCTGCGCCTGTGCTGAGGAACTCCTCCTTCCCCCCTGGCAGAGCCTGGCCTCAGCAGGAGCTTCCCCCAGGGGCTGAGAGGCACACAGATGCAAACACACAGGAAGGCCCCGTGTGCTCCAGACACAGGGCTCAGGACTCAATTCCTGGCTCCCACCTTCTGCAGCGACAGCCTCAGCTCACAGCCCAAAGCGGGCTGGCGTGCGGCGAGGGGTCATGGGTTCCCCTTGCTCTTTCCGACCTGGAGTGTAGATCTTCGTAGACCTGAAGACAGAGAAAGAGGGCTTAGGAATCACACTGCAGGCTTTGGGACCGAAGGGTCTTCTCTCCCAGCACATTTCCACTCCCCTGCCTTCCCCATTTGTGAGTGGGAGCAGAATAAAGTATCACCTCGTTCCAATATCCACTAAGGAATGTTCTAAGATAGAGTTTTTGAGACTCCTTTCATCTCCCCTAGGTGAGCTATGGAGGTAGCCTCCATTCACCTCACCAGGCTGCCACTCCAGCTGTATAATAAAGAATCTGGCTGGCCTTTGTCCTCAGTTCCTAGGAGATAATCTCTGAACCCTTGGAATTTCCAAGGAGTGGAGTGTGTCTGTTATCCACGATGGGCCCTCGGACCGCATCTGATAATTTATGCTAACAAGATGACTCAGAATGGGGGCTGCCGGGTCAGAAAGACCAACAGTGTGACTGGAGAGCTGTGCTTTGAGCCTCATGTCAGTCCAGCCTCTGGGGAGGGAGGTCTGGAGACTGAGTCAGCCACATGAGTACCGATTCAATTTACATGCCTACATAATGAAAGCCCTATAAAATTGGCCCCCAAGCTCGGGTGAGCTTCCCTGGTCAGCAATATTCTGTGCATACTGTCACACACACTGATATGGGAGGGTGATGCAGCCCTGAGGACAATGGAAGCTTCGCATCTGGGACCCGCCAGACCTCACTCTATACATCTCTCCCTTTGGCTGGTTCTGATTTGTATCCTTTTGCTATAATAAAACTGTAATCATAAATGTAGTACTTTTCTGAATTCTGCCAGTTGTTCTAGCAAATTCTCAAACCTGAGGGAGTCCAGGGGTAGCCCCAAATTTGTAACGGCTGGTCCGAAGGGAGGGTGACCTGGGTGAGGGCAGTCTTGTGGAAGACTGTGCCCTTCACCTGTAAAGTCTGACCTAACTCTGGGCACCAGCACAGACACCGAAGCCCAAGGCTCCCTTCTCCCTTCCCCACTGTGGTTTCCAAGCCCTCGCTTGTCAGTAGAGCTGTGACCTACCCTGCTACTCCAGCCCACCTCAGGCCCTCAATCCAACACCACCAACAAGGACCGGGAGCTGCCGGTGTATCGCCGCCCCTTGAAAGCATGTTCAGAACAGCTCCCATGTCTCCACATGTGACCATAGTCAATTTCTATCACCAATTCACCTCCACACATTCAACTTCTCTTAACTCATGACCCTGCGTCGGGGCCTGGTCGGTCCATCAGGCTGGTCCCTGGAGCCTCCCAAGGCTGAAGCTCACCTGACACTGCCCAGGGGGCTGCGCTTTTCCTGCTCCTGCCGCCGGGCTCGCAGCTGCTCCTCAGCCAGCGCCATCTCCTCTTCCATGGCAGAGGCCTCCTCTTTGGCCCGTCGGCGGTTCTCCTGGAGAACGAAGACAAAGGTACTGGGGCCACTGAGGACTGGCAGGTGAGCAGGCCTCGTCTGCACCCATCTCCCTGCTGTAAGCCTGGTGCTGTGTAGACCGTGCCAACTCTCAGGGGCAGGGCCATGCGGCTCCCTGCCCCAGCACCAAGGCCACCTCTCCTTTTGAGGCCAAGGCTGGCTTTTCTCATTGATTCAAGATAGACAGTGGATGATTCAGTCCTAACCCTGTCATGCCTCAGCACTCAATTCAGCAACTACTTACATTTTCTTATGAGGTTCGTGACCATGGCAGGATGTACTAGAAGTAGGGAAGACATGACCATCTGGCTGGAAAGAACAGACTTAAGGAAGACATGTGCAGGCCAGGTTTGGGGAGGACTATGCTGCGGGTAAAGGGAGCAAAAGCCCGGCAACATTCTGCACCCCTAAATAATGGAGCTAATGGATGGGCACGAACACTGCGAGGAGATGGAGCAGGACGCAGAGAATTTCTAACAGGGGGATCAGGCGGAACCACACATCAATCTTAGCATCACCAAAACAGGGACCAGCAGACCTTATGTGCCTCCTGATAGGATCTAAAACCAAGTTCACAGCACCATGTGCATTCATGCATCCTTGCCCAAAATACCTGAACCTGAATCTAACCAAGGCTTTAAACTAATTACTAGTTTACAGAAAGTACACAGGATACAGGCACAAGATAAATAACACCATGGGGAAGCAATCGGCCCAATACAGACCATGGAACATTCTACAAGATAAATGACCTGGTTTCTCTAATAAATCAATGTCTTCATTAAAAAAAGGGTGGGGACAGAGCCTGTTCTAGAATAAAAGACTTAATACATATTATAGTGAATTTCAAGGTTTGGATCCTAATTCAAGCAAATCAATCATAAAAAATTCTTTGAGATAAAAGGAGAAATATGAATAAGGACTGGAGACTTAATTAAGGATTAATTCTGTTGAGTGATAATGGCACAGAGGTTACATTTTAATTAAAAAAAAGTCCTTTTAGAGATGCATATGCAAGTATTTACGGGTGAAAAAACATAAAGTCTGAGCTATGATTTAAAATATTCCAGGAAGAGGGCTGGCTCCGTGGCCGAGTGGTTAAGTTCACGCACACTGCTGCGGCGGCCCAGGGTTCGGGTCCTGGGCGCAAACATGGCATCACTCGTCAGGCCACATTGAGGTGGCATCCCACATCCCACAACTAGAAGGACGTGCAACTAAGATATACAACTGTGTACGGGGCGGGTTTGGGGATTGGCCACAGTTGTTAGCCCAGGTGCCAATCTTTGAAAAAAAAAAAAGGAAGATTGGCCACAGTTGTTAGCCCAGGTGCCAATCTTTAAAAAAAAATAAAATAAAATAAAAAAATAAAATAAAATAAAATATTCCAGGAAAAAAACGGGCAGGTATGCAGAGGGAGCAAGTGAAAGAAGTCTGGCAAAATGTTGATGATTATAGAGCTACATGATGAATTCATGGCAGCTCCTTATACTGTTTTTTCCACTTTTACAAATATATGGACTTTTAAATAAGTTTTTCTTTTTAAAAAAGCTCAACAGACCAAGCAACTGGAGTGAGTGGGGGAATCAGACAGACCAGCCTGGCTGGATCACAATGTTTACGTCTGAGAGAGAAGTAAGAGGGGGTCAGATGGCCAGGCTGAGGGAAAAATGGATCCCACAGGCCAACAGAACGCCCAGGACCGTGCAGGACCCTTACCTGCCGAGACTTTCCTGCCTGTTTCACGCTGTAGAACATGGGGCCCAGCTCCGCCAGCCACTCCCCGTCCACAGCGGTCACACACTGCATGTACTCCTGCAGGCGGAAGGGCCACAAAGCTGTGGTCACAGAAGGGCCAGTGCTTCAGGCTGTCCCTCCCAGAGCGGTTCCACGATCAGGAGCTGGGTGAGACGGGCCCTACCCCTGGGCCTGTGCGGCTGACGAGGGCAGGGAAAAGCCCCAGACACTGGAATCTGAATCCCTCCTCCCATCCAAATTCCTCATGCTGGAGAAAATGCCCCCTAGTATCCGAGAGAAAAGGCCCAGCCACTCAGAAAACCTTTCCAACGACACCAAAGGGGGTTGCTCGTCCCAGGCAACAAGTAGGAAACCATACTGCTGGCAGTCGAGGCCACAGTAATCTGGAAGCTGACGTCCCCAAACCCCTGACCTCAAAGCAACACATGTGGCCTCAAGGTTCCCAAGCTCAAAGCCCATGCCAGAAGGCAGTGAAGGGTTACAAAGCCTGGCCCAGCCAGGCAGGCCTACGTCACGCAAGCCCGCCTTAGAAAAGACTCACCTTGGTGGTCATGACCAACTCATGATACACTATGTAGTCTGGGGTGTAGCCCATTCCAAAGAGGGAGCTGGTGGGGTGCAAGTGGCAGGGCATCCCTGTCCGGATATTCACATACTCTCCGATTCCCTGAGGAAGAGACACAGCAGGCAGCCCCATTAGGAAAACACTGCTCGTTTGGGCAGCTACCTTGTCCCTTAACAGTATTGACACAGACTTTGGGGGGAAGCCCAGATCTGTAGAACTACAGAGTGACAAAGGGAAGAACTGTGCCCTCACAGAAGTCTCAGGCCAGGAAGGGGCCACATTTCCACTGGGCTCCTCTGGGCTCACCTTGAGCTTGGCTGCCTGATGGAAATAGGCAGCACAGATACACTTCCTAACAATGTCCCAGTCGGTGCCACATGAGGCCAGGCTCATCCGCTGCTGCACCATGATGTCCTTGAGCTGAGCCCGCACCTCCCGGACCTAGAGCAGGACACAGGCAGGCCGGGATGGAGACCTCCTTCCACTGCCTCCCACCCCTCACCCCAACAGCCTATCTGGGCCACTGCCCCCACCTTCCGCATGGCTTTGGCATGGATGAAATGATCATTACACCAGATGGTAGAGTAATTATTATTCTTCCACTGCAGGTAGACATTCAGGTAGGTCAAATGATCACTCTCGGGGACAGCAAACTTCTCCCGGATTTGATCACTCTCCTCCTCTCGCCCCTAGGAAGGGAAAAAGGACTTTAAGCACAGGGGAGTCTATGTGAAGTCCGCTGTGAAGAGCCAGGAGGTCCTCACACTCTCACCTACCCGCACTCACAACTTCAAACCCATCAGTACAATGCCCCAACGATACAGGAAAAATAAAGTCGTTTATATTTATTCTAAAATGTGAGAGCTCAAGTACAACCACGCTAGAAGATAAAAATCTGCTCCTGCAAATTTCCAAAACACTCCCTGAGAACCACTGAGGTAGCTTGTCCTTTCCCCAGCCCAACCTGCTTAAAAGAAAACAGCAAAATCATTCTGTGGAAACTTTGCTCCCTCCCCCTCCAGTCCACGTTACTGATACTGAGAGAAACTATTCCCCTCTCTAATCCCATAACTCCCCCTGAGGCTTCTGGGAGGAGAAGAGCTGGACACCACCTGCCCACCTTGGGCCTGTAGAAGATGGCTGGGACGGAGAGCATGGAGACAATGAGCAGGATCTCAGAGCTGCAGCCCATGTCACAGGACACAATGAGCATCTTGGACAGGGCTGGGTCCAACGGGAACTCCACCATCAGCCGCCCAGTCGAGGTCAGACCGCCTAAGAGAGAGAAGCAAATCCAGATATTCAACAAACACAGTGTAGTGAAGAGGGAGAGAACCCAGGCGCCAGAGCCCATGAGGCCCTGCCCGGCTCCCGGGGCCGCAGCACCTGTGTTGTCCAGGGCCCCAAGGATCCAGAGCTGATACATGGAGTTGAGCATGTTGTCCTCCGGGGGCGGGTCCATGAAGTGGAACTGCAGCAGGTCCTGCACCCCAAGGGACTTGAGCAGCAGCACCACGTTGGCCAGGTTGGTCCTCTGGATCTCGGGCACTGTAGTGGTCAGGAGCTCATTCTTATAGGCACTCTGGGTGTACAGCCTGCCAGGGAGAAGGCCGAGTCCTGCTGCACCTACCACCACGCAGCCGGCTCAGCTTCTCAGACGCGCCTGGCTGCCTACGCAGGGATCACTGAGGTGGAAGACCAGCATGCCCTCAGCCTCTCACTGCATGTGTGCCCAGCACAGCCAGCACGGCTGAAAGCCATGGCAGGGAGTAGTGCTCATCCCTTCCCCCCACCACCCCCTTTCTCTTTGTATCACAAACTCCACATATTCAAACTCAATCCTCCCAATTCACTTTTCTGCTGGAGTCTCCTACATGTTTGTTTCATTTCTGGAATCAATGAGCCTGGGACCAGAATTATGGCTGGGTTTTCGTTATAGTTTTCTGTATTTCCTAAATTTCTATAGTGAATACATTATTTTTAAAAATCAGAACCAAAAAAAAAGAGAATAATTGGGAAGTCAAAAAGAACCAATGATGGAATTTGTCCAGATCTACCCTTGAAGGGAGGCGTGCTGTAATTACTGGTCTTCACTGCAGGTACATTCAATGTAGGTCTGCCCCCAACCCGAAGCCGCTCAGACCTCAGAGCTGCCTGCAAAGGCTACTTCTTCCACTCAGCAGCATATGATGAGAAGACCAACGAGTGGCAGCCCCACCACTGGTCCGCAGCCCCCGGATCAGCTCGAGGGCCAGCATCCCTCCGCTGGGGCACAGTCCAATCCCACCCACCACAGCCTGGGCTCCACACTCAGCAATCCCAGCGCTGCCCCAGAAAGCAGGCTAGCACAGGGCTCCTACCTGAAACACTGACCTGGGCCCGTCCTGCCGGCTCGCCCCGACCTCTGGTTGGCATTGGCCTGGCTGATCGGGTAGATCTGCAGAGCATCCATGCCAATCCTAGGATTGAAGACCTAGAAAGGGTGGCAAAGAGCTAGTTAAGGACAGAGTGAGGGGAAAAGGAAGGCAGCCTTGAGACAAAGACAGACAAACCCTGGTTGCTACACATCGCAGCACAAAGTGCTTTAGCGGTGGAGGCAGTCATCCCTTTGAAGCAGGAACCTCAAGCAATTTCCCCACAAATACCAGCTCTGGGATTTCTACTGAGTTATTCGATTATCTACCTCACAGTTATCAGAAGGATTAAATGAATCAAGCACATAGCAAAATCAGCACTCAAACGTTAACCTCTTAAACACCACTACCACTCCCACATGCATCCCTTGTTTGAGGGCTGAGGACCCGGGGCCTGCCTTCCTAACCCCTAAGCTGAGTTAGCTTTGGGTGAGGGCCCAGGGCCCAGGTGCCTGGGTCTTCTCTTACCTTTAATTTGCAATAACCAGAGTCAATAACAAACATGATGCCATCGACAGTCAGGGATGTCTCAGCAATGTTGGTGGCAACAATACACTTCCGAACGCCATCTGGAGCCTAGAGCCGGGGAGGACGTGCAGGGAGGGAAGGCTGTAGGCCCTCAGGTAGGAAAGACTCCACAGGGGAAAGAGCACCCCCCACCCCTGCCAGAAAAAGAACACCCTCTCTCTCTTGCCGTCCTATGGGAGAATCCAGGGGGACCCAAAGTGGGGACCCAGAACAGACATTCTCGCTGTCACACCTTCTGGAAGATTTTGGCCTGGAGGTCAGAAGGCAGCTGGGAGTAGATGGGCAGCACAGCCAAGGCGGGTGCATTCTCCAGTTCCTCCAGATGTTCCACAATCTGGTCTGAGGTCACCTGAGGGCAGAGAGAGGAGCCATGAGACACTGGAGCCCCAAACTCTCATACCCCTGATACATCCATTCATCACAGTCATGACCGAGGCACGCACCTCAATGTCCTCCTGGCCAGGCATGAAGATAAGGATGTCCCCTGGGGCCCCTGACAGGTGCACCTGCAAGGACTGCTTCACTGCGGCCTCCACGTAATCCTCCTGCGGGGTCTGCAACACCAGCCAAAGACATCATCAGAGGGAAGTATCAAGGAAAATGCAGCCCAAGCACCCCCCTGGGAAGTGGTGGCCAGTTACTGGTCTGGGACTAGAGCCAGCAGACTTTCAGATCTGCCACACCTGTGGATGGGCCTGACTGCCCTCCCTGGGGCTTACACTTCTGCTCCAAAGAAACAATAAAACAAAACCTCCCCAGAGCACAGGCCTTTCTCTCCAAGCCGTGGAGCTGCAGGCTGCCCCATCTGCCCCACGGTACCCAGAAACCTTTCCCAACTCAGTACCCTACCCACGCCCTCCAACTGGCTCCTCTTCAGAGGTCAGGGTCAGTTCAAAAGATGGAGGCCTCAGTACCTTGCTGAAAAGGATATCAACAGGGAAGGTCCGACCAGGGATGTGGAAGATGGGAACATTCCCAAAAAAGGAAGCAAATTTCTCTGCATCCATAGTGGCTGATGTGACAATGAGCTTCAGGTCTGAGCGCCGAGCCACCACCTAAGAGAAGAGGTCAGTCAGAGGCTTTCCCAGAGGGTTAAGACCCTTTGCTTCCACCCTCATCTCATCAGCAATACTCCCAAATGAAACAGAAGCCAAAGTGGACGAACGAGCCTATCAGATTCATAACAATTCTAAAGACTGAACCCATGGAGCCACAGCCAAGCAAACCACGAGTGACTTCAGCTGAGCAAGAACAGAGTAAACACACTACCAGGTCTGAACATAGCACTGAGGCCTCAGGGGAAGCTCTGGCCTATCAGAGACCCCCTGAGCTTCCCCAGCCCACCTGGAGCGCCTCAGTCACTAACTACTGGCAGCGCACTGGTCAGTCCCATGTGCACAGAGGGATGGTACCACACAGCCCTCACCTCCCGGAGCAGCCCAAAGAGCACGTCCGTGTTGAGAGAGCGCTCGTGGGCCTCGTCCATGATGATGGCACTGTAGTGATCCAGGTCAGCTTCCCGGAGGGACTCTCGGAGCAGGATCCCGTCCGTCATGTATTTAATCAAGGTATTTTCGGAAGTGCAGTCTTCGAAGCGGATGGCATACCCCACCTAGAGGTCAGAGAGGTGGCTCAGAAGCTCTGGGCACCAGCTCACCACCAGCATTCCCCAGGCTGGGTCCAGGCCTTAGCAGATCAGCTCAAACGGACGGAGGCTACAGCATGACAACTACACGGCTCAGCCCTTGTGCCTACTCACCTCCTCGCCCAGGTTTCCCCCCATCTCTTCACTGACTCTCTTGGCCACCGACATGGCAGCCACACGCCGGGGCTGGGTGCACCCAATCATCCCGTAGTCCGTGTAACCATCTTCGTGCAAGTACTGGGTCAGCTGAGTGGTCTTACCACTCCCTGTCTCCCCGACCACAATCACGATGCTGTTATCTCTACAGGGAGAGAAAGCAAGGGCGAATGAGCTGAGTGGAAGGCCACCTCTGAGCCTCCTGGAAGACACTGCCACCTCCCATCCCCATGCCTGGCTATTCAACGAGCATGCTTCCTCAGAGAGGAGGAGTTCCCTGGGAAAACAGCCCCATACTGAGACACTGCCTGAAATGTCTAGAAGATGGTGAGGTTCAAACAAGTGAACTAAGACAAAAGGATGCCATTTTGCTTCCTTCACACAGTGTAGCACAGGGCACCCATGTCAGAGAAAAAGATTTCCTTCCCTTCTCCATCAGATGCAATTCCCAAAAGAAAAGGAGCTTCTGAGTAAACCCAAGAGACAAGGAGGACACCCGATGCCCTACTGGGATTCCCGGGCCCTGGGGCGGAAGTACCTGATAATAGTGAGCAGTTCCTGCTGCACCGCGAAGATGGGCAAGTACTGCCTCTGCTCCAGAATTGACTTCTTTTTCGCGAATTCACTGCTGGCTTCACTCTTTTTCTTCATGTGGTCTGCAAACTTCTGCTCTGTCCTGAGAACACACAGCAGCCTAAGCACTCCGCACGATTACGCACATTTCCCCTCCTGATTGGGTTACTGCCCTTCCTCCTACCCCCAAGAATGAGAACTACTTCAACAAGATGCCATGAATCTTTGAGACACCAGAGCAGCCAGGTGATCGAGATGCATCTCGTCTCCTCCAGCCTAAGGGACTGGAACTGCCATCTGAGAATCCACCATCCACAACACACTCCACACCTCGCGTCAATCAGAGCTACATACGGCTCAGAGGAGGTACAGATTAGCAAGCAGGAAAATCTCTGCCCGAAAAAAACTAGAGGAGAAGCTGTAATGACCAGGTCATTACCATGCAGAGACCACCCCTGGGCTGTTTCAGCATAACCCTTAAAGGGCTAAAAGGAGGAGTCACGGGGGAGAGTCACAACCAAAGTGAGACTTCCTCCCTCCTCTTGGCAGGAGGACAGAGTCTCGTTTTCAAAGAAGTATGAGAACAATCCCACTTAATATTTACCTACAACTTCTACTGAAAGCACTCAAATATCTGACACATGTACATATGCCAAGACTCAAAAGCACTGTGTAATATTCCCAAGACTGCATGGCAAAAAGACCCCAGCTCAGTGCCACAGCGGCCCACAGTCTTCCACCCACCCCTGCCCCAGAACTTGTCCTCTGATCTACCCTACACTCTGTCAAGTTTCCTATTTCTAATGTCCCAGTCACTCCTGATCAGCTGACAATTAACACCTAAGGGGTTAAATTAACAAGAGACTACGGAGGGCTGATCAATAGTAGCAACTTGTCATTCGGACATTCTCAAAGGGGTACAGAGAATTATTAACTCAGATGACAGTTCAATAGGACGTGAGAGCGCTCAAAGGATAAGATTAACAGGTAACATTTGAGTCCAGTCACCTACCCAACGTGAGAATCCCAATAAGCAGTGATCCGACATCTACTTAAATACCTCCATGAATAGGGAAGTCACTATCTGGTAAGACAACCTTGCTATTTTTAAACCTATTAAGAAAGAAAATGTTCTTCCTTATGTTAAACTGAAATCTAAGGGGACAAACCCCACCTCCCCACACTGAGCATGTGAAAGGCACTTCAGCAGAGAGGCTGAGAGAGGGCCTCCAAAGCCAGACTGGGTGTGATCCTAACTCCACTACTTACTACACGGTGACCTCAAACCAGTTACTCAACCTCCCTGGGCCTCATTGTCCTCACGTGAAAAATGGGAATGGTGATAGCGCCTATCCCGTGTACTGTCACAGGAAAATTCAACCAGTGCGTATCTGTGAGGTGTCAAACGCTGCCTGGCACAGAGGAAGCTCCTACCGTAGGAGGAGTGGTGGGAATAGGAATAAGAGCGAGGAAAAGCTGAAGATGGTAGGAGAACGAAACCAGGAGGAAGAGACCAGAATCACAAAGTGACATCCTATCATTTTCCTGTTCATGAGCCATGAATTCCATCATTCCCACGGCCGAGCGCCCTTGAGGGCCCCAGTCTTCAGAGATGGCCCACCGCTGGCCAAGACTCCCACCTGTAGTCCACTTTGCCATCTTCCGTCAGAGCTTTATCCGGCTCTTCCTCTTTTTTGACACCCATTATATCTCCCAGTTTGGTTCCAGCTAGTTCCCAATGTTTGTGTTGAGCCTGAAAAAGACACAAAAACTATGTCTGCTCCATCCTGTGACACAACTGCAGCCAATGGAAAATCAATCCCGTTTGATAACTGGTTTCCTCTAGCAGGTGGTAAACCCCCACAAGGCAGTGGTGGCACTGAGCCGTGCATTCCAATCTTCCAGCCTCAAGTTCCCAAAACACCAGGCCCTGTGGTTGTCTTCACCAATGCCCTGGTGGAGGAACACAATGCCCTCCTCCAAGGGCTGATTCTTGCTCTGTAGTGTCCCCCAGCTTCCAACAGGAACCCTATCTGTGAGGTCTAATACGATATTCAAAAAGAGGAAAAGAAAAGAAAAATATGCAGAGACTCCACAGCCCCACGTGACAAGAAACCAACCTTTTTGCGTTCCTTTTGCTCCCTGTGCTTCCGCACCGTTTGACTGCCTTTTCGAGCAATAATAGCCAGATCAGAAGTGGCATCCTTGACTGGAATCACAGGCTCTGGCTGCAGGAGATTGAGGAAAAAGAGAAATTCCCGATTTATCACTAAACTCAGTAAGAAGGTCCATTTCATAATCGCCCTCAGAAATTAAAGAAGTGGCTACCCTATTGTGATGGGGACTTTTCTCCCATCTCCCTTCCTTCCCCGCTTTATTCTTCCACTTCAGGTCTTTCTGAGCTTTGTCCTCTCTGGTCAGAGGAACCTCACCTGCTTGGTAAAGACAATGCGCCCGTCCAGAAAGGGAGGCACCAGATTATGCACCATCAGATGCACCTTGGCTGCGCTATCCTCTTCAAAGTCCTCGTCCACCTCCAGCCGATGGACCACCCCACTGGTGAGCATGCGGTTGGTCTCCCAGCGCTCGTTATCCTGTGAGGACGCAATGGGAGACCACACTCAGACTACAACCGAAAGGTCATCCTGAAGGTCACCAGGCAAATTCACACATCAAGTCCTGACAGGAGAGCCATGGGGCGGGCGCCACAGAGATGTCACAGGCCTCTCTAACCTGCAGCTCCTTAAGCAGAAGAGTCGCCGACCCTAAGTCGTCTGCAGTACTTTTCCCAAGCAGCAGCACTTTATATCTAAATCAGAACCTCTATATGGACAAATGATGACTGTCTCCAGCCCCACTCAGAGACCCAAAGAACACAGACCCCACCATATCGGTTCCCATCAACAGCACCCCTCAAGGAAGAACTACAAAAGAGAGAAGTTCCAAGTTGGGGTTTTTTTAAGGTATAAAAGGTTCCACGCCCACCCCTCCTCTACCTCCAGAGGTGGGTAGAGCTACATCCAGCACTTCGGCTCTGGGGTGACAAGCTGTGCTGTCATCAATGGACATGACCTGCTGCTTCTCCCATGTGCCCCAACTCCAGCTCTGAATCTGCTCCAACTACTATAGGTGGCCTCACCTCATTGATCTGTCTCCGCTGAGCCGAAATGCGCTTCTGCTTCTGTTTATGCAGATGCTGCTCCCGCCTCCTCACGTAGTCCTCGGAGGAATAGGCCAGCGGATTGTGGAACTCATCGTATCCCTCATCCATCATGTACCAATCCCGGTCAGCTTGCTGCAGCACATAAAACAAAGCAATGAGAACAAGGGACAGATCAAGTTTATGCACAAGACACAGCCAGAAGAGGAGGAGAGGTAAGAAGTCACTGTGACTTGGTAAGAAGAATAGTGACTTGCTAAAAGTCACTACTGCAGTGGGGCAACCCTCATTATAGGAGCAGGACAGAGGCCACCCTGCTCTAAGACGAGCCATCTCGAGGGGAACTCCAGTGGCCAACTTGACACATGTAAGACTATGCGCCCGCCCTTCATGAGAGCACTTCTTAGATTTACCACATGGTGGCACCAACACATAACTAGAAAAGTTAGGTCTGCCCTGCTTTAGGTGAGAAGTTCACTGTGAGACCTGTGCCTCTGGAAAGAGATTCCAGGGCTTCAGGACTGAACAGAGCTCAGGCTCCCTGAGAATGTTCAGTGCGAACCACTCTCATCAAAGTCCAGTTCTGCTAGAGGGTCACTCGTGGCCCTCATGCTCTGACACCCCTTGCCACCTATTCACCTATGGACAGCCACCACCCCTCACTGAGTCCCTCGAAGATGTAAAGTTTTTACCCTCTGGTCATCTTCCCATTGCTGCCGCTCCTCTTCTGTGTCAAACGAAATTCCTTCTTCACCATCCTCGCGTCTTCCTGAGAAAGAACAGGTGGCAGGTCAGTCCATACGAGCCCAGCTTATCCCCGGTGGCCAGGAACAGACCTGCCGAGCCGCAGAGCTCCAGAAGCACAGCTCTGCTCAGCCTCACCAGGATGAGGGACGCTGCTCTCTTGCCTCTGACCCCACCCTGCCTTACCTCGGCCCCTGGACAGACGCGGGGTAGACCCCAAGTGTCTTCTGTCATCGGCCCACTCGTTGTATTTGTAGGATGGGGTTGGCAGAGGTGTATCATCTGAGTACCTGCTCCTCACAGACCTGGGAAACAGTACAACCAGCATCACTAAACAGTCACTAAGCTGAGCCATGCCCCCTGGCTGCCACCTGATCTGCTGGCCTGGATCGCTTCACCTTCATCATCCCCACCCTTTGCCACCCACTCAGAGATACTGGGCTGCTCTGCCCAGAACATCACCTATCCCGATCTCGACTGGATGGCCGGTGGCTCCGCTCAGAATCCCGATAGGAAGGTGTCGGGGAGGGCGATTCCCACTGCGAACGCTTTGAGGAGCCATAGCCACTGTCCTCTTCCTCCCAGGTGGACCTTGAAGGGGTGGCTGCATCTGGGGCCACAAAAGATACATCCACTGGAAACATCTAATTTAACCAGGACATGGCTCCAGAACTATTAGACAAAAGTCAATTCCCCAAATTTCTTTCTTTCACTATTTACAAACTTTGCACCTAGTTATAAAGGATAAGATGGTTCTGACAGTTTTTAAAGATAGCCGAATTTTAACGGTCCAGTTTTCAACTGTGTTTATAACAACATGTTTAGGAATATCCAATTTATCTCTGCAAACATACCCCTCTAAAATATAAATAATTCTTTTTAACAAATCCTTCTTCTTTCCTGCCACTTGGAAAACTGGCCAATCAGAAACCAGCCTATCACCTTAAAGGAACATATCTATCTCAACAGAGGGGTACAGGGTCACAGGGTCTTCCCACCTGTCTCAGAACCAAGTATTCCAAGAAGTTCATGGTGGAATCAGGAATTCTGACTCTGTCCACAGCAATCCCACTGAGGATGGGAGTCGCTCACCCTGCCTTCACACACTTGATCCGTCACAAACCACCACGAGCAACAGCTCAGTCTACCTTTAGGTCGGTGTCGCGGGCTTTCCGGTTCATTTCTTCTGCTGCGCTCTGACCCTCCGTCTCGCTCCGATCTGCTGCTATGCCTGCTTCTATCCCGCTCATCTGTCAAGAGTTACACACAGAGCTTAGAAAACATGTGTCCCGTCCTAACTTCCACCCATCTTCACCCTAGAGAAAGGACAAGCCTTCCCACTCACTCACAGGTGCCACCTGCACTGCTCTAATGCGGTCCACTGGACTCCTGAAACTCACATATCCCCCTTCTCTCAAGGGGAAAAAATAGTTACTGGCTAGAAAGTTTCAAACTCACAGTAACAGTTATTTTCCTGCAAGAATTCAAAAAAGAATAGTTACAAGTCTACAGTGAATAGTTGTTTGATGGTTACAAGTCTATAAGCTATAAAACTTAATACTGAGCAAAGTCAGCTTGGATTTTATGTCTAGCTTTGCTCCATAGCACTGTCCTTTCTCTGTTGCCAATACTACTGTAAACTCTGATCTCTAATGTATATTACCCATTATCACCTTTATCACCAATTTTCACAATAAAACAAGGACCACACACTCAAGCAAAGTAGCTATGCTGCAAGTAACAGCTCTTTTCTCAACTGCCTGCTATTCCCAATCCCAAGAGGGTCAAAACCAACCAGGCTGACATAAAAATAGGCCTCCCTCGTTAAAGGGTGTTATAAATACTGCTGCAACAGCAAAAAGGCACACATGTTAACTCAAATGCTTAACAGGCAACAGGAACTATGCTGGGCAGTTTACCTCTGTCTCTCTTGCGGTCAGAGTCTCGATCCCGCGATCTCTCCTTCTTCCGATCCTTTTCTTCTTTGGATGAGGCATAAACACCATGTTCCCGCCGCTCCCGCTCTCTCTGCCGACTGCGTTCCCAAAACTCTTCACTCACACCACCAGGATGGGAGGGAGTCTCTACCCGAGCAGATCGATAATGTCTGAAACAGGGAGGGCAGTTGGTAAAGAGCCCTTCCATAGGAGAAAAACCTTGCCCCAAACCTTTTGCTGTGCCAAAAAAATGACCTGTCTTTTTCCACTTATCTCCCTGGTACTGCAGGCTTACATCCGACAACAATGCAAAGCATTTCTAATCTCCATCATCTACTCTTCAGTAGCCTTTCAATGTTCCTCACAAATCTGAAGAAAATATTAATTCCTCCATGGCCTCAACATTACAAAATCCTAATAAAACCATAAAGCTCTAAATGTCCACCAAGAAAACTGAGAGAGAAATATGGGATGTTATTTTCTGGCCTCCATTTTCATTTCCTTTGGGTGAATCCACCCTAACGCCTTTACCTGTCTTTTCGGCTACTTCGGCCAGCCTGGTCACTGCCCTCCTCCTCAGCGTCTCTCTGGTCATCCTTGCTCTCTTCCCAGTCCTTGTAGGAAGAGATTCTGGACTTCTTCTTGTCCTCCCCATCATCCTTCTCCTCTCGCTCCCTTCGTTTCAAGGAAGCCAATAAGTCCAGTCCCAGCAATGAAGGGCGGGGAGCAGGGGCCTTGAAGACATGTTGCTCACTGGCTGCACTTTTGGTCTTACAAATAAGACCGCCAACCTGAGAGTCTAGATCAGTGCCTTCCAATCGATGGATCGAGGCATCCTCGCTGATGTCCTCCATGACAGGTGCTGAGATTTCTCTGGAAGGAAGACAAATCATTTGGTATTAGACATAAGAGGAGAGAAGGCTTGGCTCGGCTATATCCCAGGATAACAGTAATTATAGGTATATTTAGGGGGTTAACCTCCCTCTCAAAACCAGGATTTCTTTAGCTATTTCTTGCCAAGACCGTTCCAACAAGTCATTGACAACCTCAGAAGATCCTCTTACTACCACCCCAACACAAATCAGAAATAGATACACACACATCCCAAACACCAGTATCCAAGAGGGTCTCACCTAGGCAAGAATAGACCTCACTAAGGGACACTTACTAAAGCCTGGTGGCATCTATAGAAGGAGTGTAGGGGAAATACCACTAGATTTGAAGTCAGAAACCGTAATTAGAATCCAGGCTTGACATATTCTACCTGTTTGATTGTAAGCAAATAACTTAGTCTTTGGTTAGGCCTAATTTCTGTATCTGTAAAATGGAAATAATTTTTACTTTACCTAATCCATGGAGTGATTGTGAGAAATAAGAAAGTGCATCTGAAAGTTCCCTGTAACTGTAAAAACTTACATAAATAGGATTGTTACATTATTGTATTTGCTGTGTTCCTATATACTGATTGAGTCCCTTGCCATTTTTTCACATGAGTTCTTCTACTTCTCCCTCCCTTTAAACTACAGATACAAGCAGAGGAGAGATTTGGGGCTATAAGGCTACCATCCATGTGATCCATACTTTAGTGGCTTTTATGGGACCAGTTGTGTTTTGCAGAAAAGAATTACCTCACAGCAATCAAAATCTGTTTAATAACAATCCATGCTCACTACAAATACTGATGAGAAGCAGTAGTCTAGGAAACAATGTTTCTAAAAAGTATTGAGGTGACTGTAAGATTTGCTGGCACTCAACTTGTAACAAATTCCTATTTACCTCCTGCTATACAATATCCACTTATAAAGACACATCAATTCTGAGGGCTTGGATAATTCCCCTCATTCCAACAAGTCAAGGAAGCAAAGGAACTGTCAAAGAGTAGGGTAGCACCAGAATCCAGAATGTTTTGCCCAGCTCTAATTAACATGCACAGCTCTACAGAAGAATATTGCCACACAGACCAGACTCATAATATGGACAGAAACAACAGATGCATTTGAAAAATGCCATCAGGCAGAATAGAAAAGGAAGCTGCATATTGGTGACATCTGTCTGCATGGGAGGAAATCTAAACAGGAAGGTAGATACACAGACTCTGCTCAGCAGGAGTCTGAACTACAAAATATATCCCTAGAATGTCATTCTATGCAGGAGAACCTTGTCTTGTTGACTGCTATGCCCAGTGCCTAGCAAAATAAACATGTGATAAATAAATGAACGAATGAGTTTAAACTGATTAAAAGAGACAGGAAGCCAAACACTTCTACAGACAGCAAGGGAAGACACCAGCAGCACAAGACAAGGAGTCTGACAGACAGGACTTAAGTAAGTGCTGAGAAGAACAAATAAGGAGTTAAGGGATAGATTCTAGAGAAAGATTAAAGGCAAAGAAGCCACAAGGGGTAAGAAGAAAACGATGAAGAAAGAAACTGGATTTACTCATTCAACAATTATTCACTGAGTGCCTTCTATGAGTCAATCGCTGTTCTGGGCAATACGGATGGAGCACAGAATAAAACACAAAAATCTCCGCCCTCTTGGAGTTGATGTTCTCGTAGAGGAGGCAGACTGGTAGAGAGACACTGTGACAGAGACGAGGAAGGCACAAGGAGCCCTACTCGGGCTCGGCGTCCGTCTGGCAGCGGGCTGATGCCGAGGCCTGAGGAAGGGTGGACCCCGGGCAGCATCCCTGGACCTCAATGAGACCGCGCCAGGCAGCAAGATCTGACCAGAGCAAGAAGAAAGGCCGGGGCAGGACGGACTGGCGCAGCATCCCTAAGGTGAGTAAGGCAAGTTGGGTGACAGGGACAAGACTTTCCAGACCCGGACCCCAACCTGAGCGAGAGACCGATATCTGCCGCCTGGAGCCGCCATGATTGGCGAAGGGAAGGTTAGAAGGAAGAAGGGGCACTCACCTCACCAAGACCGACTCTCGGGACCTTCTGTCCCGGATTCTGGGGTGCCGGTGCCACCACCCCTTGCTCAGACCGCCTTAAAGAGCCAAAATCCCAACCTCGAGAGCCGCCATTATTGTCCCATTATACGTTGCGCGGGCCCCTCTATCCGTCCGAAGATACCATTGAGAGCAGCCCGGAAAACGCCGAGTCCGGGCTCCCAGTGTTGGCTAGAAGGCGACCACGCTCCGAGGCTAGAGTGCCCTCCTCTGGGGCTTTCATCCGAGACACTTCCGAGTCTCCTTGCGACCAATCACGCTTAGTCTAAGAGGCAAGCCCCGCCTCTAGTCTGAGAAGCGGGAGGGAGAGGAAAAGAGGTCGGTCCTGTTTAATACGGGCGGAAGTGACTCTAGGGCTTCCGGTCGGAGCCTGGGCAGCGGGGCGGTGCCTAAAACAGCCTCTTCCTGAGCTGTGGAGCCGGACAAGCGCGTCCGTCGATTGCGCCTGTGCCTTTTCTTTTTCCGTTTCCGTCCTCTTAGGTGGGCCGCCTAGGGGTTGCTAGGCAACAGCCCCTGGGGTACTTTGCGTTAAGTACCTGCGGTCTTAAGGCGCCGCCCGCTTCCTGGCGTTTTGGAGAAGGGTCGGGGTTGCCGACAGCCCAGAAGTGGAAAAGAGGGAGGTGACTTGGACAAGTAAAGTGAGTATCATCTGCCCTGGCAGTTGTGGGCCAGGAATAGCCCAACCACAGTCGTCATTAAAATATATATGTTGGGTATTCTGGAAAAGTAAAGACGCGCACCCCAATGTGAATACAAGTCACTCGTCTGTTCACGTGCAGACGTAACCACCGATGGTGTTTGGGGATATTTATTTCCTGTTATTTTTCTTTGCTAATATGTACATATGCATTCTAGTTAGGTTTTGTACAAAAGGGGATCACGCTTCATATACTGTTTTATAACTTTTTTCTTTATCGAGAACTTTTCAGTGCCTGCAGCGTTTGTCTCTAACACAATGTTTAGTGGCTGTATGATAGTGCGTTGCCGGACTGCACTATCATTTATTTTACCAATCCCCTACTGATGGCCATTTAGGTTGTTTTCGGTTTTTCACCATCATAAACGTGATGAATATCCTTTGTGTAAATCCTTATGCACATGTCTAATTATTTACTAAGAATGAATTCTCAGAAATTGTTGGTCAAAGAGCATTTTTTTCAGCTTTCTTTCTAGAAAAGTTGTGCTCCTGTACATTCCAGCAGGGACTATGAATGCCTGCCCCTTCACTCAGACTCCTGCCAGTCATTGTTTAATCTTTGCCAATTTAGTGGCTTTTTATAATATATCTTTTAATTTGGTTAGTAGTAAAGCTTAACTTTTCAAAATATATTTGACCATTTGTACCTCTTCTTTTGTGAATTCTCTGTTGGTATCCTTTTCTATGGACATTTTCTTAGGTGTGGTTTCAATTTCTCTCACCTCTTTCCAACATTTGTCCAGTCCCACCCTGTATACCCCCTTCCTATTGATGCTTTGCCCTCCCGTCACTTCCTCCTGTTTGTCAGTAACATGGGGGAGTTGCTCTTAGTTTGAATTCTAGTGGTGGGACAGAGCCATCTTCTCTTTGACGTTCCTTCTCATCAGTAATTTATTCTGCCATCCACATTTGATGAAGTCCCTTCTAGCAATCAGCTTCCCTTTTTAAATTATGGCCTATTACAGGAACAGTTTCATTTCCTATGTGAGTTTTTATTAATTCATATCTTAAAAGGTGGCTTGTCACAAAAAAAAAATAGGGAAAGAAATCCTCCTTTTTCTTAGCTTTAGCCAACTTTGGAAATGAATTCACAATATCAAGTATCTCGATGAAGTCTTTCATGGATGGACTCAAAAATAAAGGTCCTTGATCAAAGAGTTTCTCAGTCATAAAAATAGGAGCTTACAGTAGTAGAAAGAACACTGGAGTAAAATTTGGTGGCCTGGATTCCAGACCTAGTTCTTTGGCAAAAAGTATAACTATAAGCAAACTAGTGTGTAAAATGAGGGGGTTAGATTAGGTCCCTTCTATCTAGTATTTTACAATGTGTTTATTTTTTTGTGGTTTTCATACACACTCTTAATTGGTATTTGCCATACGATAAGGTAGGTGCACCTGGTAAGATAATGCACCAGAATCTTTAAGCGAGGACTCATGGTAATACAAACCTTCATCAGTAAAGGACTGTTGAAAAAGTATGGTCCTTACGTGAAATAGTATGCTGCTTTGACAGAGAATGTGGAAGTTTTCTGTATAGCAATATGAGAAGATCTTTGTATGTTAGGAAAAAAGGTGCAAAGTGCAGAAGGGTGGGTGAAGTGTATGTGCTGGCCGTCCGTCATTTGCTCCTCCAGATTCAGACTTCCTCCTTCTCTAGACTGCTCTGGGACAGGAGGCTTGCCTGCTTCTGCAGCTCCCCTGCCCTCTGGTTCTGCTTGGAGGCAGCTGCGGGGAGCATTAGCAGATCAGAAGGAGGGAGGAGACTGGCCGCATCCCTTGCCTGCAGGCTGACCTCCTGTACAGCAGCCTTCTCTACTCAGCAGTCTTTGCCCCACAATTCTGGTCACTACTCCCTCCCGTGGCTCCTTCAGGCCTTGGGTGGGAACAGCGCCCGGCTGTGACTAGGTCCAGAGCACAGCACTGTGCCCTGTTGTTTTCCTCCACCCCGCCTTAATGAAAGTCTCTTCAGATTACAAATTTGAGGATGTCATCTCTCTCCTGCTGGAACACTGACTGATAGAATAGCCTATCTTTTGGGTAAAAAGGGGAGAAAACCTAGAAGTGCATATTTGTATTTTCTTGTGAATGCATAACAAAACTCTGAAAGATATTTGAGAAACTAATGAAAGTGGTTACCTGGTGTGGAGGGCGGAATGGGACAGTGGGAACTGTGCCAGAGGAAGGGACTTTTTCACGGCCTACATTTCTATATTGTTTCTTTTTAAACCATATGAATTTTTAAATTTGTTTACCTAGGACTCATGCAGTTAATCCAGCCGTCTTTAAACGTTATGACTTTATTTCAGGACTGACATTGAAGATTAATATTTTTATTTCAAGATGAGCTTCCTGTTGCCCAAGCTGACTAGCAAAAAAGAAGTAGACCAGGCGATCAAAAGTACTGCAGAGAAGGTGCTGGTTCTCAGGTTTGGGAGAGACGAGGATCCTGTTTGTCTGCAGCTAGATGATATTGTAAGTGAGTTTTTAAAAGAAATGGTTTTCATTAAAAATCTCTACATTCTCACTTCAGCATCTGCAAAGTGCATGAAAGGGAGTGGACAGGGCCCAGGGCTATAGCCGTTCATTTGTTAGCACACTTTGACTAAGAGCTGACCGTGTGCCACCCTGAGCTGAACCCCCCCACTGTGACTGTGCTGAACCTGTCCTGGATGTGCTTCCCCACTAGCAGCTGTCAAAGCTCAGCTTCACCAACACAGTGAATGGAGAGCAGAAAACTTTATTAACAAGCATCTATGAACATTATCTTATTGCTCCCAACAGTGAGATCATTCCTATTACTGTTCCCAAAGGAGCAGATGAGTGCTGAGGAGATCAGGTGGCTTCCCCCAGGTGCAGAGCCGCTGCATCGCGGGGCGGGGCTGGGATTCGAACTGCGCTTCCTCTGCCTGCAAATGCGCTTTCCTAGTGTGCCGCCTCCAGTGTGCGCCTGATTTCACAGCGCATCTTCACACTCTGATGAGTGGGGAGCCGGTATGGGACAGAGTAGGTTTATCCTTGTCTCCTTCTATTATGGAGAGAGACTTACCCCTGGTCTAAGACCTCTTCCACCGTTTCTCTCGCTGACACCCACTGTGTGGACCAGTTGTAAGAATCCTCGTTACTCTGATTAAAAATGAGCATGTGCTGTGTTAACCTGGGGGGAGAGGGGCCAGAGGATTTCACCCACAGCTGTAGCAGAGAGGGACAGTCACCAGAGGTCAAGAGTATTGCCTCTGAAGCCAAGCTGCCTAAGTTCAAATCCTAGCCTTATTAGCTGTTTGACCAGGGGCAGATGAGCTCCCTGTGCCTCAGTTTCCTCATCTGTGATGGGAACTGGAATAGTGCGTACCTCATAGGAATGTTGTAAAGATTAAAGGAGTTCACAAGCGTAAAGTGCTTAGAACAGTTAGCACATCTTAAGTGCCATGTAGGGGTTTGCTGTTATAATTATCATTTATTGATAGATTGAAAGGAAAGAGACTCTTGGGGGAGTTTCAGTGTCTAGTACATGTTTCTGAGTTGTTTTGGTTTTTGTTTAAGTGAGGAGAGATTTTATAAATCAAGAAAGTTTATGAAAACTTCACAATCAGGGCCAGCCCCAGTGGCTTAGTGGTTAAGTTCAGCGTGCTCTACTTTGGCGACATGAGTTTGGTTGCCGGTGCGGACCTACACCACTCCGTTAGCAGCCATGCTGTGCTGGCAGCCCACATACTAAAAGATAGAGGATGGTTGGCACAAACGTTAGCTCAGGGTGAATCTTCTTCAGCAAAAAAAAAAAACCCTTTACAATCAAAAATAGGAAAAAAAATGAAGAAATATGTTCATGCAGTTTACCCTGGACCTTCTCATAACCCTCCCAAAAGTGATTCAGACTTTGAATGATGAGGTTACACTGTGCCTAATGTTGAATTCAAACAGGCTAGATTCTTGGCCCAGGAATTTTTTTATTTTTATTTTTTTTTGCTAAGTAGCATTAGCCCTGCGCTAACATCTATGCCAATCTTTCTCCACTTTATATGTGGATCACTGCCACAGCATGGCTGATGAGTGATGTAGGTCCATGCCCAGGATTCAAACCCATGAACCCAGGCCACCAAAGCAGAACATGCCCAACTTAACCACTATGCCACGGGGCCAGCCTCCCAGGAATTTTTTTCAAACAGACAACTCTATTCTACTGAAAAATTTCACAGAAGAAATGTTGCCTACCTCTCGTGTTGTAACCCACATCTCTGTCTTCATTTTCAGCTTTCTAAGACCTCTTCTGACTTGAGTAAAATGGCTGCTATATATCTGGTAGATGTAGACCAAACTCCAGTTTATACACACTATTTTGACATCAGCTACATTCCGTCTACTGTGTTTTTCTTCAATGGGCAGCATATGAAAGTGGATTATGGGTAAGTTAGTTGACATGAAGTTATTGCAGTCTTAAACGTTTGCTCTGTCTAAGCTGTGCCAGTGGCTCGCCTGTTTGCGTGTGAGGGCGGCTCTGTGAGTCTGGTGTTGGTCCTCTTTCCTCAACTACTGCACTAATTTTTTATGTGAAAATTTGGTGCAAAATGAGTGTTCAAGTGTGATTGGCAAATTTTAATATGCCAACTGCTTAAGTATGAAAGAATAGTACAGTTTGTGAAGTACTAACCATCTTTCAGTGTAGAAAATATAGAACAGGGTTTTTTTTTTTAAGTTTCCCAGGAATTTCATTTAAACAAAATATATCTTTGTTCTTAAACTTTTGGGACTAGTAGATTGCAGTTATAAGAGAAGCATTCCTTCCAGCAATCTAAGACATGCTTCTCTTGACAAGTTTCCTATCTTCTGCCACTCAGAGAATCTCGAAGTCATTCTTCAGCAAAGCCCGTCAAGAATAAGTAACATGAAATCTTCTTTCATGCCTTCCATTCCATCCAGTCAGCATCCCAGTACTAATATTTATTTTGAATATGTCTGTGATTCTTATCATTTCTTACCGTGGCTGAGGTGTCCGCTTGTCTAGATCTCTGCACCTGCTCTGTCATTATCAGTTTGAAAGTGTGTTTAATATTATATGTTTTAAGTGTTTTAAAGCTATGTATTCTCCTAGAATACAATAATGTAAGTATTAATTTGGTGCAGTCTTTTTAGAGGGCAATTTATGACAATACATATCAAACACCTTAAAAATGTGTAAAATCTTTAGCCCAGCAATTGCATTTATAGGAATTTCTCTGAATGACAATAATCATGAAAGTGGGCAGAATTGGCTGCATGGGTGTTCATCCCACCATTGTTTAGAAAGCAAAATACTTAGAAAGAACGTAGATGTCCTCAGAGGGATGCTAGATATCCGTTTACTCTGTTATAGATGATGTTTAATGGCTTTGAAAGAAATATATTTTATGTTGATAAAAGCATATTACAAAATAGTTTGTGTGATATGATGCCTATTTCTGTGGGAAAAGAAATTCAGGGGCCAGCCCCATGGTCTGGTGGTTAAATTTGGTGCCCTCTACTTTGGCGGCCTGGGTTCAGTTCCCAGGCACGGACCTACACCACTCCTTGGCGGCCATGCTGTGGCAGCAACACACATACAAAACAGAGGAAGATTAGCACAGATGTTAGCTCAGGGCAAATCTTCCTCAAACAAAAAGAGGAAGATTGGCAACAGATGTTAGCTCAGGGCATATCTTCCTTAGTAGAAAAAAAAAAAAGAAATGCACATACACACAAACATATACATACATATATACACAAGACTGGAAGGATATACACCAAAATTTGGCCTTGGCGTCACTGGTGGTTTTATTTTTTTCTAAGAAATTTCTAAAATAAACACACTTGATGTTTGAAATAGTACAAAACAAATTTTCAATACCCACTACTCAAAAGTAGAAGTGACTGGAACTCAGAGACCACAACTAGTTCATGGGATTTGTACAGTGCTTGACCCAAAACAATAACAACCAAAAAGAAACTACACCCATGCCAACACTCAGAGAATTCTACTTGCTAGTGATTTGAGAAGTGATGGAAATAGACTGTGAAGCAGAAGCTTTTCGCCCGCTGGGGCTTACCTTCTATCCCAGCGGCCCCCAGCATGGGCTTCATCAAACGGGCTCTGTAATCACAAATGTAAAATCAATGTCGGGCTTTCTGTCTGAAGTCTCCCTGACAAGAGGAGAGTGACAGAGCTCCTGTTCATTCTCTTTCTCCTGAGGGTCTTCAGCAAGTAACTCTTAAAAGTTCTGAGCGAGGTTGTTTCTCTTCTGTGCTGTCTAGGTCTCCAGATCACACTAAGTTTGTGGGAAGTTTCAAAACCAAACAAGACTTCATAGATTTGGTTGAAGTAATTTATCGAGGAGCGATGAGGGGAAAACTGATTGTACAAAGTCCTATTGATCCCAAGAATATTCCTAAATATGACCTTCTCTATCAAGACATTTAGCACATGCGCTACTGTCAAAGTTGAAGAGAGAAGCACGTCTTGAGGCAATACCTGAAACCAGCTGTGCTGTTTTTCTGGAGTCCTTCGGAAGCGTGCTCAGGGTCCCAGCAGAGCAGAGGTTTGACTTGTATGGAAAACGCTGGCCCCCAAGTGGAAGAGCAGGCCAGCACTGTGATGCCTGGGTGCCTACGTGTCTGCTCCCTGCAGACCTCAGAGCCGTCGGTCAGCCATGCCCGGTTTCCCCAGTGTGATTTTCTTAACTTCTCTTTAGATGGTGCTTTTCTTTATCCCTTAAGATAATACAGTATCCTCTTAAACATTTGTTAAATTTGATTTAACTATGTTTATTTGATACACAAGAAAAATGGAAAGTCAGTTCCCATAAGAGCAGAGATACTTATCCTCTACCCTAGGCGTACACACACCCTCCCTCACCCTCAGGCTCGCCCGCTCCTCCACTCACGTATTTATAGTCCTCATGCTCTCCTGCCTCCAGTCCTTATTATTCCAGCTTCTCTTGGAATAAATAATTCTCTAACTGGCAAGTTTGTTTTATTTTGGCACCTTTCTGGCTCAGACTTTGAAAACAGTGTCCTGGTTTGCTCATTTTACTAGCTTTTGTGTTATTAAATTGCCCAAGAGGTGAGAACTTGAACCTTTACCACCCAGCACCCAATTTGAGCTACGCAAAGCATCAGCTGCCCTTAGTAAGTGGGAGCAGATCTCTCCAAGAAGTCAGACTTCCGCCTCTTCCTAAGGCGGAAAATTTTACTGCAAGGCCCCAAGACTGGAAACAGATGTCAGAATTGTGAGAAAGAAATATTATCTTTATGGGATTTGCCTGTTTTTAATAGCTTTATGCAGAATTCTTGCTCTTCCCCTGGCACAACCTGCCACCTCTTGGGCAAGTTACTGCTCCCCTCAAAATCTCATGGGGCTCTTGGTGTTGACTTTCTAGAATGAGAGAGGAGACGCAGAGCCAGAGCGCCGTGGACCAGGCACTGTGTGACCGCAGGAGCCCGGTTCTGTGCAGGGCCGTACTATCACCGCAAGTCCACCCCCTTTGCTGGGTGTTTCCTTCCCCAGGCTTTTCTGCAGGAACAGTGACCATGCGACCTGGTTCTGACTAAGGCGACATGGAAGGAAAGACACTTTTGTGGCCTTCACAGCTCAAAGGAGAGAGCCACTCTGGGAATAAGACAAAACAACACCCCTTCACCACCAGCACCGCCTCTGTCTCCTCCTCCCCCGCTTCCTGCTTTTATGGTGGTCACGGCAAAACCGCAGCAGCCATCTCGGCCGCAAGGCGACCAGCGTGGGGGTGAGAAATGAGTGTCGGAGAAGAACGGGAAGAAGAGCCTGGCTCCAGGTGACATGAGCAAGCTACTGGTGAATACCAGACCTGCGCCCGCCAGCCCTCTAGGAGAGAGTCAGAGGTCCTCATTGCCTGTCCCCGTCACTCAGAGTTTCTGTCACTCACTGCCTAAGTCACGCAGTATTTGATGGGTGCTCCGTGCTCAGATACCAGCAAGGACTCCGAACTTACATGCATAAATTCTCATCTCTTCATTCCTCCCGAGGGCTTTAGGGAATCTTCCTCTGAAGTCCTGATTTATGTTTTTGTTCCTGTCTTAGTTGCTTTCCATTCCGTGAGTATTTATTGAGTACCTACTGTATGCCTGTCTTCTGCGAGATGCTGCATAAATACAAATGACTCCTGGACAAGAAAAAGGCTTCTTAGAGGAGGCAGGGCCTGAGCCTCCAAGGCAAGTGGGAGGTGCTCATGCAGAAAGCGGAAGGGCATTTCTGCAGAGGGGCCCAGAGGGAAGATGGCCCGGGGCCACGATGGCAGGAGTTCAGTGCCACTAAAACTGGATGGGGAGGCTGGGAGGGCAGGAGGTGCTGCTGGGGAGTAAGGCAGAGAAGACAAGTGAATCGAGAAAGTACTAGAGGTTTTCTCTTATTATTTTCCTTCTGAGTGGTGACCAAAAGCCACTTAATACAGCTCTTCGAGAAAGCTGGGGTGGTTTATTCTTCAAGAAAATTTAGTCGTAAAGATACTACCAGAAGAAAAAGGTATAACTGACTGTACTCTGAGAGGCTTTTTTTTTTATGTTTGTATTATTTTTCAGTTCCTGGCTACTATCTCTTTCACAGGTTCCTGAAGGTTTAAGCCCTTCACTGGTCCAGTAGTTGTAACCTGTTAAAATGTGTCAATGGATCTGGAGGTGCATGTGAGGAGACCACAGCGAATGCCGGAGGCTGGTGGGAGAAGCATGGCATCAGTGGCATTTTACACTGTTAGAAGGGGAGGCCATGTTTTTGTACGACAAAAAGGTTTATTGGTGTAGAATCAGTGTACTGAAAGCTTATAGCAAGAAAATGCAGTTAGCAGAGCTTCCTGTTTACAAGGGTTCTGGAACCTTTCTTCTGGGGGACCTGTAATAGAGAACCCATATGTTTGTGAAATGGAAGACTCAGACAGCTTGCATTTGACCCCTGGCGAAGGATAGGGTTCTTCCAAGTGGGAAGAGCAGTTCCTGCTAAGGAAGAGACCTCTAACTCTTTACCGTGTCCCAGAATGTTACTGCCGCTCGGGCCTCGGGGGCCATCCAGAGGTGAGCCGCTGGTTTGAGCTGCTCATGGAAGAGATCAGGGAACTGGGGGCAGGGAGCTTAAGGCACTCAGCAAATTTATGGCTGAGCTGTAATTTGGACCCAGCAAGGCCGGAGAGCCTGCCTTTACATGATCTTACTTTGTTTTCTGGATGTCGGTTGGTTGGAGCACAAGCAATAAAGCACTGTCTGTGTCAGAACACTGTTTTCATCTCACTCTGAGCTGGCATCTTCCTCACCAGGCCTGCGCCCTTTCTCCTAATTCTCTTCTAGGAGGCAAAAGGATGCAGTGGAAAGACTCAGGGTTTGTATTCAGACAGTCCTAAGTTCAAGGTTCAGCTTCACTGTTTAATGGCTGTGTAACCTTAAGCAAATCACTTAACTTCTCTGAGTCTCTGTTTCCTTGTCTGTAAAACGAGGATAACAATGACCTTTCTGAGGCCTGTCCTTCAGGAGGCGCTCAGTGAGAAGGATCCCTGCGGTGGGTGAGGTGAGAGGTCCTGTCACCTTAGGGATTTCCAGTTGCCTTGGGGTGTTTTCTGCCACACTCCCACTAGACTCTATACCACTTGGCTGCTTCTGTACCATAAATGAGGGAAGAAAAAAGGCTAAAAACAGCACAGAAATGAGTCAAAAGGAACCTCTTTATTGATTGTCTCAGCAACGCAGGGCTGGAACACCACGTTTTAGGCCCTCCACTCCCATCCCGTTTCCCTCTGCCGGAGGGAAGCCTTGCTCTCAGGCAGTGCTGGCCGCCAGCCTTGCATTAGTTCTCAGCGATAGTTTTCTGAACCCAATCCAGGATGGAGGGCACCTTCACGTACACTCCATACTCGGCCACAGCACAGCTCTTATCAAAGCTCAGGATCCCAGCCGCGTACCAGGTGTCGTCCTCCTCATCGTGAATGACAAAGGCACTGCCAGCATCGCCGTAGCAGGTGTCCTCCTGAAACTTGGACAAGCCAGCACAGAAGGTGTGTTCATTCAGGATGGGCTGCACGCCGACAGAGCTCCTGTTTGTCTTCTTTTCGGGCACAGTGCTGCCTTCGTAGTGCTTCACACAGGTGTCTTGGTCAGCCACCGGCAGCGTGACATACTTCAGTAGCTCCGTGAAATTAAAGTTGGCATTTCGCCCCCAGCCAGACACATAACCCACACGCCCCACTTGCGCATAATCTTTTGAAGGTAGGCAGATGGGCATGACTCTCTCACCAACGGGCACCTTCTCTTTGAGCTTGATGAGCCCGATGTCTACCTCCTGATAGTCCGGGTGGAAGACCACCTTCTCAATCTCCACAGGCTGCTTTCTCCCCACATAGAGTTTTAAAGTAGGGGCAATGTCTTTTGGTTTTGCATCAGGTGTATGATTCAGGAAGAGATTCTGAGCCGTGGTCAGCAGCCATTGTTCACTGATCAGTGTGGCCCCTGTGGTGAGGTTGTGGCGGGACACCAGCTTAGCCTGCCAGGGAAAGCTGCCTTTGGCGTCCAGCAATCCACCTATAATCCGTTGCACCTGATCCACTGGATTCTTGGGCTTTCCACACACTGTGAAGGAGAGCAAGAAAATCACAAGCAGAAATATGAGTCTCCCAATCTGAGTATCAGCTATTGCTGCTGTCCCTCATCGTTCATTTCTTCAGAGCTAGAGATATTTACGTGCTTTGCCCTTACTATCTGCTTCTCTCGTTTCCAATGTTTACAGTTTAAACTGATTCTTTTTTATTAGTATTGTTTACATTGCTAAGATAGAACTCTTCCTGCTTTTCTAAATCCAAAAAAAGCGATGCTGAGATTTTCAAAGCCTAGTTGATGAACTGTGTTTATATTTAAACAATTTATCACAACCAAGAAATGTCCACAATTTTCTGAAATTCATTGTAAGGGCAAGGAGCTATAATAATTCACTCCCTCTGAATAAAAGTTCGCTCTGAATAAACAGGGATCTGTAGCAGCGTTGGATGGAGCTCAGATTGTATAGATACTGCAGTTAACACAAGGCGGGTTAGCAGTTCTGCACCACAAGTAGCAGACAAGAGTAGGCAAAACCCTCTTGTTCCATGAGGGAAGAGGAGAGAGCAACAGCTCTTCCTAATAACGGGGAACAGAAGTCCTGGCCCATCGGGAGATGGACCTCCTGCGTCGGACTTCCATGAATTAAGGTTTTGTTACATCCTCCCTTGACTTGTTCTTCCTGGGCTTTATTTACCCCTGACCCTGGGCTTTGTAGGCTGGCTGGCTGTACATACAGGGTCTCCTGATCCTCTGGGGGTGGTGTAGACAGTGGATTCAGTCAATGCCCTGCAAGCCCAAATGAACGAGGTCCTTTGTGAGCTTTATCGAGGAGTCGTCACCTAACTGCTCACTTCTCTACCCGGCCGTTTGTGGTTCTCTGCGGCCCCTTGTCTTGGCTCTTGTATGCTCAGAGGAGACCACACAGAAAGGATGTGCCTCTGGGACATTTCGACCCAGATGCTTGCTGGTGCACCAGACCCTTAACCTACCCTTGGTCTGCTTCCCAGGGCCCCTGCCTTCCTACCTGCTTCACATTCAGGAAGTTTCGTTCCGCTGGCCTTATTTACCCACTGCTTCTCGCTGTTTAAGGCATACACTCCTAAAACAAAAGGAAAGAAATGAGCCCAAAAGGGAAATTGAATCGGGACCTAGTGTGGGAAGAGAAGATATTTAAAAAGGAGACTTAAAGAGAAGGAGGAGAAGGCAGGGGCAGAGGAGAGGAGGAAGGGGGAGCACCGTGCTGGAAGCCAAGTGCTGGGGGCACCGCTGAGGCCCAGCAGGACAGATCTGTGGTCATGGAGATCATGGATCATGGCAGAACAGGGTAGGAATCAGGGTTCGAACCCTGAGGCTCCCTCTTACAGTAAGTTGGGCAAGTTACTCAACATCTCTTTGCCTCAGTTTCCTCATCAGCAAAATGAGAGTAATACTAGTATCTCTTCAGAGCAGTGTCATCAGGACCAAGTGAGCAGATAAATGTAAAGCACTTGGAACAGTGCCAGGAACGCAGGGCCAGGAGCTCACTAGGTAAGGGCTCCTGTCATCGTCACCATCATCAGCATTCGTTCTTTACCACACCTACTCCCATAGATGTAGGTCTCCCTCTGAGATGGGTAGGCTATGTGGCATCACCTCCCCTTAACAAAGGAGAACCTTGAGGCTGAGAAAAGTTAGTTTGCCCAAAAGGCCACAGCTACTGATGACAAAACCCTTATTAGAATCTAAATCTCCTGCTCTAAGGAGATCCCATGAACTTCCTGGCCACTGACACCCAGCCCCATTTATCATGGAAGCGCTGGACCGGGGAGGATATGGAGATACTTGTCCAGGTCTTACCATCTCCTTCACTGCGCAGTCTGTAGTAATTCTTACACTGATAGCGAACCAAGTGCTCCACGTAGCCATTCGGAATCTCGGGGGGCTTTGGGCAGCTGTCATCTGCAGAAAAAGACAGGAAGAGGAGGTTAGGATTCAGAAACTGCTCCCAGAGACCTGTGAGAAGTCTGATGAGAAGAAGCTGCCCTGCACATCAACCTCTCCCACCCCAAGTGGAAGCCAAGGGGAGGGCAGTCTCGCCTTACTTCTGGCTGGCTCCCCTGTGTTCTTCATGGTACTGAAAGACCAGACATTAGGATGAGAAGGAGGAACTGGGTCCTCCCGAAGAGAGGGTGCAGATCTGAGAGGGTCAAAGAGGGACAGCAGTGCTGGGATGTCCAGCTCCCACCCAAACCCAAAGCCCTACCTGTGAAATCTGTGGCCTCATTGCCAGTGTCCACAGCGAAAAGCTGCCCCCAGAGCAGGAGGGCGACAACGGCTCCCAGGGCGCTGCAGAGAGAAGACAGGAAGGAGTGCTCAGCTGGGCTCCCTGCTTTGTGACACACACACACCCCTCCCATTAGGCAGCCAGAAAAGAAGACAAGAAGACGGATCCGTGAAAGTGCTCGAGCTGAGACGCTCCCCCTCACCCACCCACATACACACTTGAGCGGCTTCCCAGTGCACCCAGGTTCCAGCAAGCTCTATGCACTGGGAACACTACATGAGCTTCCCCAGAGAGGAACCAGCAAGATAGCAAGGCACATCAGTGTGTAGGCCTCAGTTTCTGGCAGCATTCAGGAAACATTAAATTGGTAATAATTTATGACCTCTCCAGCAAAGAAACCTCCCTCAGGCACCCTAAGGTCCTGGGCTGCAAGGACACCGCTGATCAAATGTCGGTGACCTGAAGACGGGAAAGTGGCGACGACTTATGCTATTCGCTCTACTTTTCAAAATTTTCCATAATAAGAGGTTTTTTAAATATATAATCAAAAATATTTCTATGGTTGTTTCTATTATTTTATGATAATTTGCCTTCAGGAAATAGCATATCAAACCTCAAAGTGCCTGAAGGTCACCTGGAAGGTAACTGGCTTCCTGAAAGTGTGACTCTGAACATGGGCGTCAGTGTGGCACAGGCCACATTTACCAGTTAACCATCTCACTGACAGGTGTCAACTACTCAGAGATTGCTTGGTTAAGTTTCTTGTCTTATTTCAACATTTAAAAAAATATTTTTATTTTGATAAAATCTAAGTGCCTTAATTGTGTCTCCAAAATGTGTCACTATTGATCTTATTACACGTTTTTAAAAAGGAAAAAAATCTGCTAATAAATATATTCAAAATGCCAGTGAGCCTGCCATGGGAACTGCTGGCATCCCCCGCAGAGATGAAAAGGGAAAAGATATTCCTTAGAGAAAGTCATGTCTCCTGGGACAGGAAAGCAGCACCGTCTGAAAGCAGTATCGTTTATGGATGCAGAAAAGCAGAGAACTGAACACACTAAACACTTTAATTCACTAGAATTTAGCCTTTTTGCCTATTTCTTTGTTATATTTTTGCGTCTCTCCTGTTGGCTTCTCTAGCTGCACTGTTGTGTAGATCAGAGATCTATGCAAAGAAGGATGAGAGAAAGGACAGAGAAAAGGAGGGAGGGCAGAGCTGGGGACTCACCTCATCTTTGGTTCGTCCTGTGTCTGAAAGAATAGTGCTGTGAGGCCCCTGCTGATGCTTTTATCCCTCCCAGATCCCACTCCACCCCCTTCTCGATTTTGTAATTCTTGTGTCTACACAACTTTGGCCTTGTTAAGGTCACTGGCACTTTCCAGTAACAAAGCCACAAACATCCCTGCGAAGAGCCGAGCTCTTGCGTCATGCCTGAGTTTCCCCTGGTGTTCTTTTACAAACCCCAAAGAAACCTGGCCACATCTGACCCCAGGTAGCTGCCAGAGTGTTTCCCGAAATCAGCCGCTGCGTGGGACTGGGGGAGGAACCATCTATCTGTGTCTCTTTGTTTTGGAGGGTTTTCAGCACTGAAAAAAGCTCTTCTTTGGGTGATTTCAAACCCCTTGTGGACACTCCTGCAACCTGGGGCTCTAAAGAAAGGCTTCCCTTGTCACAATAGTTTTCCTCACTCTGTGTTGACACCTGCCTATTGCTTAAAAGCTCTCCACCCTGAAATCAGTAAAATGAATTTATTGTGTCTTCTCTCATTGCTCTTTGCAAGAAATCACAAAAAATGGCTAAAGCTAGAGTGTGGACTCATGCACACCGTACTCGATGGCAGTGGTTCTCGTGGTTTTATAGTCCAGTAATTAAGCCAAATAAGCAGATGAGAAAAATCTATATGCTTCAGTCAAATGCTGCACCTGTGTATCCCAAGTACTACTCAGTTGGAATTTAGTGGTAACTCAATAAGATATTGTTTTGTTCATTAGAAAAAGATCAGCGGGTCTTGAATGAGTGTACAAGAGAATCACTAGGGAGTATGGATGGTGGCACTGATGTAATAGCAAGACCACTGGAAGCAGCACCATGTCCATTAATAGGGCAGTGGCTAGATAATGTGTGGGATCTTCGTGTAATGGAATGCTATACAGCCATGAGAACGAGTGAACTGTGGAAGAACATGGATAATCTTATAGTTTTGGAAGAAAACTGCAAGTTTTAGGAGATTACATTAAGAATGATACCACTGGTACAGAGCTCAAAAGCAAGCAAACTCAGCAATGGATTCTTAGATATGACACCAAAATCACAAGCAACAAAAGAATAAATAGATAAACTGGGCTTCATCAAAATTATAAACTTTTGGAGCTGGTTCAGTGGTGTAGCGGTAGGTTCGCGTGTTCCGCTTCAGCAGCCCAGGCTTTGCCAGTTTGGATCCTAGGCACAGACCTACACACCGCTTATCAAGCTATGCTGTTGCAGACGTCCCACACATAAAATAGAGGAGAATGGGCACGGATGTTAGGTCAGAGCTAATCTTCGGGAAAAAAAAAAACTTTTGTGCATTAAAGGACAACATCAAGAAAGTGAGAAGACAATCTATGAATGGGAGAAAATATTTACAAATCATTTATCTGATAAGGATTTAATATCCAGACTATATAAAGCACTCCTACAACAAAAAAAGACAAACAACCCAATTAGAACATGGGCGATGGATTTGAATAGACATTTTTCCAAAGAAGATATACAAATGGTCAATAAACTCATAAAAGATGCCCAACATCATTGGAAAATGTCATTAGAGAAATGCAAATCAAAACCCTGAGACACCACCTCACACCCACTAGGATGGCTACAATTAAAAAAAACAATATAATAAGGATTGGCAGGGGCCAACCCCGTGGCCGAGTGGTTAAGTTCACACGCTCCCCTGTGGCAGCCCAGGGTTTCGCCGGTTCGGATCCTGGGCGCGGACATGGCACCGCTCATCAGGCCATGGTGAGGCGGCGTCCCACATGCCACAACAAGAAGGACCCACAACTAAAAAAAATACACAACTATGTACTGGAGGAATTGGGGGAGAAAAAGGCAGGGGAAAAAAAGATTGGCAACAGTTGTTAGCTCAGGTGCCAATCTTTTAAAAAGAAAAAGTAAGTATCAGCAAAGATGTGGAGAAGTTAGAAATCCCCTGACGTTGCTGGTGGGAATGTAAAATGGTGTAGTCTCTGTGGAAAACAGTGTGATGATTCCTCAAAAAGCTAAACATAGAATTGCCATATGACCCAGCAATTCCTCTTCTAGGTGGATACCCAGAATAATTAAAAAGAGGGACTCAAACAGATACTTGTACACCAGTGTTCACTGCAGCATTATTCACATTAGCCAAAAGGTAGACACAGCCCAGTGTCCTTCAGCAGATGGACGGGTAAACAAAATGTGGCATATACGTACAACGGAATATTATTCACCTATAAAAAGCCTGATACGTGCTACGACGTGAATAAACTTTGAAAACATTATGCTAAGTGAAAGAAACCAGAAGTGAACAGACAAATGTTGTATGATTCCACTTATATGAAATATCTAGAAAAGCAAATTCATAGAGACGGACTGAGATTAGAGGTTACCAGGGCCAGGGGGAGGGGTGGGGAGCTGTTGCTTAATAGGTACAGAGTTTCTGTTTGGGGTGATGAAAAGGTTTTGGAAACAGTGGGGATGGTTGCACAACACTGTGAATGTAATTAATGCCACTGATTTGTACACTTTAGAATTGCTGAAATCAGAAATTTTATTATATATATTTTGGCACAGTAAAAATAATTCAAGAAAAAAGTAAATAAAGTTTTTCTTGGGATCCAAAAAGTTTTTTAAAGCAAGCAAAATTAAGCAATATATAATGCAAGCATAGATGCCAAGCAGACAAAAACTATATTTTTTTAAATGTTAGCAGAATGGAAAACACAAAATGTAAAATGTTAAAATGTTAATTGTAAAATGCTAAAATGTAAAAAGACACATAGGTAAGTATAAATATAAGTAAATTATTGTTTAATGATCCAGCTTTTGGGTTGGGTGATAGGTTCATGAATGTACATTTTATTATAGTGCTCTAGTTTTAAAAAGACATATATATCACACACACACATATATGCCTCACATATAATATTTATAAGTTTCAAATAACACAAAAATATGAAGGAGGGAGAATCCCCTGACAGACTTATGAAGAGGCAAAGCCCAGGCCCCTCCTTCCGGGAACTTGATTCTGAAGGTCGGAGCAGGGTCTGAGAATCTACCTTTTAAATGCCCGTGACTTCTCCCATCCCTGCGTGCACACTGTAACGTGACGGAGAAGCCCTGTGGGCCTATAAAATGGAGGGGGCACTTTCTGTTTGGGCTGCGGGTGCCCGCCTGGGATATCTAAAATGAAACACTTCCCACCACCACTGCAGAATAAATGCTTACCCACCAGGTGCACAAAACTTCACATTTCCCTTATGAACAAAACCTGAACTCTGCCACCTCGTTGCCTTGGGCAACAAGGGGGCAGTCACAGCCTCCCTGCCTTGGGCATCTTTTATTGACTTGATAAGAAAGCCCAAAGGTCTTCTTTCTTAATTGGGAATCAGAATGGGACAAGATGAGGAGGTGGCAAGCGGGAAGCCTCAGTGTAGCCAGCCACAGGAAGTAGTGAATACGTTTTGTAGGGAGCACAGAAAGCAGGAAAGCTTGAAAGACTAATAAGGCAAGACAGCAGTTAGCAGAGGAGCTTGCGGGACATAGTTTTGATTTTGAAAATAAAAAATTATTTTTAAAAGTTCATTCTGGGGGCTGTCTGGTGGCACAGGGGTTAAGTTCTCACGCTGCGATTTCGCAGCCCGGGTTCCCCAGTTTGGATCCAGGGTACCGACCTACGCATTGCTTATCGAGCCATGCTGTGGCAGGTGTCCCACATATAAAGTGAAGGAAGATGGGCATGGATGTTAGCTCAGGGCTAATCTTCCTCATAAAAAAAAAGTTCGTTCTGCCATTATGAGAGTCTTGAAATTTTGCAAGCTACAGAAAAATAAAAATAAAAAAAGTCCTCCCATTATTTCACCACCCCAAGGCAACCAATAACCACTATTAACACTTTAGTATTACTTCTTTCCAGGCTTTTCTCTGTACACATTTTTACATAGTTTTTTGTTTTTTTTTTTAATAATGTTATGATAGATTACAACCTTGTGAGATTTCAGTTGTACATTTTTGTTAGTCATGTTGTGGGTACACCACTTCCCCCTCTGTGCCCTCCCCCCCACCCCCCCTTTTCCCTGGTAACCACTGATCAGATCTCCTTATCAATATGCTAATTTCCACCTATGAGTGGAGTCATATAGAGTTCGTCTTTCTCTGACTGGCTTATTTCGCTTAACATAATACCCTCGAGGTCCATCCACGTTGTTGTGAATGGGCCGATTTTGTCTTTTTTTATGGCTGAGTAGTATTCCATTGTGTATATATACCACATCTTCTTTATCCAATCATCAGTTTCTGGGCATGTAGGCTGGTTCCACGTCTTGGCTATTGTAAATAATGCTGCGATGAACATAGGGGTGCAACGGACTCTTGAGATTTCTGATATCAGGTTCTTAGGATAGATACCGAGTAATGGGATGGCTGGGTCATAGGGTATTTCTATTTTTAACTTTTTGAGAAATCTCCATACTGTTTTCCATAGTGGCTGTATCAGTTTGCATTCCCACCAACAGTGTATGAAGGTTCCTTTTTCTCCACAACCTCTCCAACATTTGTCGCTCTTGGTTTTGGATGTTTTTGCCAATCTAACGGGTGTAGGGTACATTTTTACATAGTTTTGATCATTCTTTATACAGAATTTTTGTGGTCTGCCTTTTTTAACCAATGTTATAGGAATTTTCCATGTTGCAGCAAACTTTTTAAAAACATTTTTAATGCCATATCATATTCCTAACTTAAGGATATATCATGTATACTTTAAATATTCCCTCGTTGGAAATTTAAGATGATTCTAATTTCGCCTAATTTGTCTGTTATTAAATAGCTTACATAAACACAGGGAAGTGAGGTAGAAGGCCAGGCTCATTTTATTCCATATGGATATACAATTGATCCAGTATCATTTACTAAAAACAAATCTGAAGTGTTGAGCTCCATGAATCTTCATATATGTATAATACCTGTGTAATCAACACTCAGATCAAGATATCAAATATTTCTAACACCCCAGAAGACTACTTTGGGTTCCCTCCAGTCAACACCCCACCCCCAAAAGATAACCACTGTTCTGACTTCTATCTTGATAGACTAGTTTGCCTGTTCTTGAACTCCGTATAAATAGAATCAAATAGTAGTTATTCCTTGTTTCTGGCTTCTTTTGCCCATCATTATGTCTGTGAGGATCATCCATGTTGTCACATTAGTTTGCTTCTTTTTTATTGCTGAGACGTATTCCATTGTATGAATAAGCTACAACTGATTAATCCATTCTCTTGGGTGTTTGAGTTAATTCTACTTTGGGGCGATTATAAATAAAGCTGCTGTGAACATTCTTGCATGTGTCTTTGGTGGATACATGCTCTCATTTTTCTTGGATAAATACCTTGTTATGTCACAGGGTGGGTGTTTGTTTAGCTTTAATAGATACTACCAAACAGTTCTCCAACATATACTCCCACCAGCAATACAGCAAAGTTCCAGATGCTCCATATTCTTTTTCTTCTCCTTTGCTAAGGAAGATTCGCCCTGAGCTAACATCTGTGCCCAGCTTCCTCTATTTTTTTGTATGTGGGACACTTCCACAGCATGGCTGGTGAGCAGAGTACCTCTGGGCCCGGGACCCAAACCTGCAAACCCAGGCCACTGAAGCACAGTGTGTGGAACGTTAACCACTTGGCCATGGGGCCGGGCCCAAGTTGCTCCATGTTCTTGCCAATATATTTTAATTTTAGCCATTCTGGTGTATATGCAGTAAAATATAATAATGGCTTTAATTTGCATTTCCCAGATGTCGAATGATATGGAGAGCACTTTTTATATTCTTATTGGTCCGTTTAAATGTCCTCTCTATAAAGTATCTTTTTCTTGTCGATTTGAAGGAGTTGTTGCTTTATTTTTTTAATATATTCTGAATAGTAGTCTTTTGTTAGATAAATGTATTGTAAACATCTTCTCCCATTCTATGTCTTATCTTTTCACTCTCTTAATCACATATTTTGATGAACAAAAGTACAGATGTTCTTAAGTTTAATAAGTCCTAGTTTATCCGTTTTTATAATTTTATGGTTAGTGCTTTTTGTATCCTGATTGCCTACAAGGTCATGACAACATTCTCCTAAATTTTATTCTACAAGTTTATTGTCTTACCTTTCACATTTAAGACTGTGACCCATGTGGAATTAATGTTGGTGTATGATGTAAGATGAAAGTTCAAGTTCATTTTTCCCATATAGATATGCAGTTGATCCAGTATTATTTACTAAAATGATTGTGCTTTGCCCCTGAATTGCAGTGGTATCTTTGTTAGAAATTAGGTGACCATATATGTGTTGCTCTCCTTCTGTATTCTTTATTCTGTTCCATTAGTTTATTTCTCTCATCTTGGGCCAATGCCATGCTGTCTTAACAAGGAATTTTATAGTAAATCTTTATAGTGTTATAAGTGTTCCAACTTTATTTTTCTTCCTCGAGATTGTCCTGACTGACTATTCTAGGTTCTTTGCATTTCATATAAATTTTAGAATTGTCTTTCAATTTTCACAAAGTATCCTGCTGGGATTTTGATTGGGATTGCATCAAATCTCTAGATAATTTGGGGGGAATTGACATCTTAATATTGAGTCTTCCAGTCTATGAACATGGTATATCTCTTCATTAATTTAGGTTGTCTTTAATTTTAATACTTTGTACATTTTAGTATAGATCTCTTGCAATTCTTTCATTAGATTTTTCTCTAAGTATTTGATTTTATGCTATTGTAAATGATATCTTCATTTAATTTGATAATTGTTTATTACTAATATACAAAGTAAAATTGATTTTTGTATATTGACCTTGTGTCCAACAACCTTGGTAAATTCACTAATTAAATCTAATAGTTTGATTGATGTTCTAAATTTTTTAGGTACACAGTCATGTCATCTGCAAATAGTGGCTCTTTTACCTCTTCCTGTCTAATTTTTATACCTTTTTTTCCTCACCTTATTGTACTAACTAGGATTTTCATTACAACGTTAATTAAAAGTGGGGAGTCGGCATCCTTGTCTTATTCCCGAACTCAGGGAGGCAGAAAGCATTCAGGATTTCAGTCTTAAGTATTATGTTGGCTGTGGGCTTGTTTTGTTTTTGTTTTTTGTAGATATCCTTTATCAGATTAAAGATGTTCCTTCCTATTCCTAGTTTGTTGATATTTTTTTAGACATAAAGAGGTGTTGAACTCTTTTTCTTTACCCATTAAATCATCTATTTATTCTGTTAATGAGGTGAAGTGCATTGATCAGTTTTGGAATGTTAAACTAACCTTGCTTTTCTGGAATAAACTTCAATTTCTCATGGTGTGGTATAATTTTTATATATTGCTGGATTTTATTTGCTGATTATTATTTAGGATTTTTCCATCTGAATTTATGAGAAATATTGGCCTATAGTTTTCCTTTCTTGTAATATCCTTATCAGGATTTCATGTTAAGATTATGTTTATCTCTTAATGCAAGTTGAGAATGTTCCCTAATTTCTTTATTACATGAACGAGTTTGTTGGAATTTGATTGATATTATTTATTCCTTAATCGTTTGCAGGAATTTGCCAATAAAGCCATTTGGCCTATAGTTTTCTTGTGGGAAGATTTTAAATTTCAGATTCAATTTCTTTAATACATAGAAGACTATTCAGATTTTCTCTTTTTTCTGGTGGTAGCTTGTGCTTGTCTAGAAATTTGCCCATTTCAGCAAAGTTGTCAAATTTCTGGCATAAAGCTCTTCCCAGCATTACTTTATTATGTTTTATTATGACTATTATATTTCTAATATCCGTAACATTAATAGTGATGCCCCCTCTTTCATTCCTGATATTGATCATCTGTGTTTTGTTTCTTTTTCCTTGAAAAACCTTGCCAGGAATTTATCAGTTATATTAATCTTTTCAAAATTCACACTTTTGCCTGAGTTGATTTTCTCTACTGTCTCTTTTCTGTGTCTGTGATTCCCACTCTTATCTTTATTATGTCCTCCTTTTTTTTTTTACTTACTTTAGGTTTAGTTTTTTTAATTTTCTTTTTTGATCTTCTTAAAGTAGAAACATGTCAATTTTAACTTTTTATTTCTAATTCCTGCATTTAAAACTATGTATTTCTCCCTACATGCTGCTTTACCTGTATCCCACTTCTACTGGAAGTTGTGTGAGCAATGAGTGTATCAGGGCACTGAATATAAGAGAAGGGATAGTCGTTCATTCATCAAGTCTTTATCAAGCGTCTGCAATGTACCAGGTGTTCTGGGTGCTGATGGTGTAACAGGGAACAAATGAGACACAAGCCCTGCCCTGCTGGAGCTGACATTCTCATGAGAATGTGAAGGATGATTCATGGATGGAGTTGGAAAGACAGCATTAACTGAGACAGAGGAGTGTGCCATGTACAATAAGCAGAATCTGTAAGGATGCTGTCTGTGAAACCTAGGAGTTGAAAAAAGCTTGAATAAAGCAGAAATACTGTATTTTAACAGTTCCCAAACTTTGCCATACTTGAGAATCTCCTGGGAGCTTTTAAAACTCCTGATGCCCCCATCGTACCCCATCCCTATCACGTCAGAATGCATGGGGGTGGGCGCCAGGCATCAGGATTTTTTAAAGATAGCCAGGTGATTCCAAGTGCAGCAAAGTTTGGGAACCATATTTTGTCATATTATCTAATTCATATACCATGAATTAGAAGAAAGAGAAAATGCTGCCAATTAAACTCTGACGAAGTGTTTAAGGTGCCTTCAAGGTACGATGCACCTCAATTTCAGAGATGTTAAAAGTGGAAAATTAATCAGCAACTCAGAATTGATGAAGTACTGTGGTCAGGAGTGCACGAGCAGCCATAGAAGGAGAACCACTGGGTTTTCCCAGGAGCGAACGTGACCCTAGAATGGAGTGAATAGCTGAGTGTTGAATTCAGAACAGCACATGTTGTTCAAAATGTCAGTTTGTCTCGATAAGAAAATTAAACAAAGGTGTTCCCGCTGTTACGCCTCTTTCTAGGTCATCTCCCTTTCCGCAGTCACCAGGCACCAGCGACTGAGATCCTGCTGTGCCCAGAATGTGCGCGTCAGTTCCCAACTGTTCTTCCTCAGGGCCAGCAATTCTCTTCCTGAAGACTGGGCCACTGGCAGGCATACTTACTGATATTTTAATCTTTTTAAAAAGCTTTCCAAAAGTAGCATCAATCCTGACATGTTACAAACAAAGAAATTCCAATATTATCCTCAGACCAGCTTCCTGTCAGTAAAGATAGCCAACCAGAGCTGGTAAACCCCCATAGTCTGTCAAAACTTTAAATATCATCTGCCTCTCCCAGTATGAAATTCGTCAGAGGTCACAGGTGTGAGGATATTAATATAAATTAAAAAACTGAATCTATATTCCGAAGAATTCATACCAACTTCGCTCAGTTTCTTCAACCCACATTTATGGGGCATATGTTCTCCTCGGGCAGAAACAAGGCCAGGCGGTGTTGGTGGTGTTTACTCTGCTTCATTCCTGCACCCCGCCAGGCCCTGTGCACACAGACACTCTGTGCAGCTTGCTGAATTCGGCGAATGATAAACACAGCCTCTGTTCTCAGAGTTCGGAGAGGGGGAGAAATAAATACTGTAATTATGAATCACAGCATAATTAAATGCTGCCTGTCACATCAGCTTCTACCTGCAACAGAGACCAGCCGGCGGAGGCATAAAAGCTGTCGGCAGAACCAGCCTACACACGTGTCTTAGGAGAAGAGGGCTCACCTCGTAATACCAACAGCCAACGTTGTGAGAGTCCTTACTGTGGGCCAGGCTCTGTTGTCTGTGCCTTCTTGTGTTTATTCATTTCATTCTTCAGCAACCCTAAGCAGTAGATCCTTTTATGATCCGATAACCCCACTTTTACTAATGGGCACAGAGAAGATAGGGAACTTGCTCAGGGTACCGCAGCTAGTGAGTAGAGGAGGCAGGACTCACACCCAGGCCAGCCCTTGGCTGCCCTGGGGTGCCACCTCTCCTGCGCAATGCGCTTACAGGATTATCAGGGCCCTCTCACATCACCAGCCTCCAGTTCTCACCATTAACGTCACTTTTCAGGGTCAACTGGAGACCAACCCTTTACTGAGCTCAGGCATTTTGTACCTGGAAGGGGTAACCACCTCGCTCGCTAACCACCCTAGTCAGGCTGAGGGTGTCAGTGCTCAGTGGCCATCAAAGCCCATTAAGAACCATGTGTATTTGGGGCTGGCCTGGTGGTGCAGCGGTTAGGTTTGCACGTTCCATTTCTCAACGGCCTGGGGTTCGCTGGTTTGGGTCCCAGGTGCAGACATGGCACCGCTTGGCAAAAGCCATGCTGTGGTAGGCATCCCACATATAAAATAGAGGAAGATGGGCATGGATGTTAGCTCAGGGCCAGTCTTCCTCAGCAAAAAGTGGAAGATTGGCAGTAGTTAGCTCAGGGCTAATCTTCCTCAGGAAAAAAAAAAAAAATCCAAGAACTATGTGTATTTTAAGACCATGACCAGGCAGTGATACCCTGCAGAGCAGGCGAGGAAGACTCTACAGCACTGGCAGCCAAAGCTGGAGAAGCTGATGCTGCAAAGAAGTGGAGGCTCTTTTGAGCATGAGCCCCCTGTCCAGGCCCTGGAGCACAGCAGTGGGGAAGCAGGCTGCAAAACGCATTAGGAAATAGACCAGGGGAACTGCCTGGCCAAGCATTTGGGAGCAGTATTCCATGGGTGCCAGCAAGGTTCTGGGAGGAGTTGAGACACTGACCGCAGTGACAGATCTCTCTAGAAGGAATGGTGCTAAAATGGGCTCTGCTTTTGAGCCATTAGTGCAAGAAATCAGGGATTTGCATAAATGTGGCCCCAGGAAATAGTATGAAATTAGTCTTGGCCCCGCAGAGAAATCAGCGCAGCTGTAACTTACTCAGCCCCCAGTGCCTCTTCTCTCAGTGAGGGAGGAAGCCCTGGGCTCCTTCCTCTGTTGCAGGGTGTGACCCAATGGATTCTGGTCGGTTGTGTTTGTACCTGTCTCTCCTGAGACACAGGGAGATGGTGGAAAACTCAGTTATCTTCATCCCCGACACGTAGCACAGCCACTGGCAGGAAGCAGGATGTATACATACGTATATATATACATACATCCATGTGTGTGCATATAGATATGTATTTGATGTGCATGTGCTTGTTTTTTAATGGTTATATCAGAATCTCAAATAGAGTGAAATTCTGACCTCACTTTCTGTTAGGTCCCCAGACTTGGGGTCCACATTTTGCTCTGTTGGGGCAGAAAGATGTCTCTGGATCCATTAAGGACATTCAACATCCCCAAGAACAGTCAAAGCTCAAAAGGGTGGCCCATTTCTCAAAGAACCAGGACTGAAATGGCAGCACCAAGTTACATGTCTTCCACCTTCCCAGGGCAGCAAGGGGGTCATGCTGACCCAGGAAACGTTCTGACCCTCCAGACACCACTTTGTTCCTGGACCCACCAAGTCAACTGTAGTGATTAAAGGGTGACGGAAGGCACAGCCAGATTGCCTTCACATGCTGTAACTCCTTTTGTTTCCTGTGGGACACTTTCCAAATAGAGTTTTCAACACCAGGAAACCTCTCCATGGCTGACAAGAGTGCAAGGAGTTCCCAAGCTTATTGCATTTCCTCTCCGAGAGGCCCTGCTCTTTGGAGCTTCCCCCTGTGTTGCTGCACAGGTCTTTCACAAACCCACTGTGTGCCAATTCCAAGTCATTCTCACTCTGCTCCTGCTCCCACAGCTCTCGGCCCTGTGCTCTGGTGTCCTCTCACCTGGGACAAGCACACTGACTTTATTTCCCACATTTATAACCGCAAGATTCTTACAGAACATTTCCCTGACTGCCAAGATGCATTCAACACTAGAGGGAAGGTAACATGATAGTCTGAGCACATTCTCACGGTGCGCTGGTACCAGAGATCTGCACCTGGAGGAAAGAGAACTCCTGAAATGTGTCTTAGCCAAGTAGAAAGCAGATGATATATCTTCCAGGCAAATACAAGATTACAATAGGCTTTAATCTGACTTCTTTATTAGACAGAATTAAATTTGGCTAAATATGAGAGAAAAATCCCAATTAATAGTGACTTAAGCACACGAGATTTTATTTTCCCAAATAAAAGAGGTGGAGAAGTCAGCAGACAGAGCTGGTATGGCAGTTCTGTGAAGCTCTTTCCAGATTTTGCCTCTGGGGTGACCCTGTTCCTCAGGTCTAAGATGGCTGCCAGAGCTCCAGCCATCATACCCATGTTCCAGGCAATAGAAGACTTCCCAAAGTTGAACACAATACTTTCACATATATCTCATTGAGTAGAATTTGCTCAAATATCCTCATACAGCTCCAATGGAGATCAAAGACTAAAGGAAATATAGCGTTTATTTTTAGAATCCAGAACATAGAACTGTTTACAAGATAACTAGCCTGATCTCTTCAGAAGTGACCTAGATTTTAAAAAACTATAGAGACGTATAGGTAAACTTTGATTGACTATAGAAGATATTTTGAGGACAATAGGGAAAATTAGAATATGGACTGAATGTTAGATGATATTGGAGAATCGTGGCTAATTTTCTTAGGTGTGATTATAGAATTATGGTTTCATAGGAGCCTGTTCTTATTTTTATAAGATGCAGGCTATGAAGTACTTAGGAGTAGTGTCCTGCATCTACCACTTCCTTCAAAACGGTTCATCAAAATACGGTATATAAATAGGTAAAAGATTGATAAAGAAAACATGGAAAAGATAGTAAGCATTACTGAGTCTGGGCAGAGGGGGTATGGATATTTATTATACTGTTCTTTCAACTTTTCTGTATGTCTAAATTTCTCATAATAAAAATTGGGGGAGAGTAATTCTCTATTCGGTTTGGCTGTTCCGCAGTCTTTTTCATGGGGGTTGACGGCCTCCTGATGAGAAGGAGTGATGTTCCTGTTGGCACTCTGCAGCCAGTCCATTCATCCACAGTCTTAGCCAGGGTGGGTGCCAGAGTTTGTGGTGTGGAGAGAGAAGACTGCATCTTGGCCTCAGCTTCACCAGGGGTCTCCCCCATTACCCGGATGCAGCACGGCAGCGAGGATCCACAGGTCCAATCACCTACTCGAGATAACAACGTGGCAGAAGACAGAAAGTGAATCCAAGATATCTGATGTAGTGGAGGGACCGGCAGGATCTCAGGACCCCTCTGGGTAAAGTGGACCAAGTGCTAAGGCTGGAAATTAGCAGAATCTGCCCTCCCTCTGCCGTTCCTGCCCGTCTCATCTTGGAGCAGACACTTTCCTTGAGTTTCCTCCTCTGTGGAACGAGGACCACAGTTGCTACCTCACCTACCCCACGGGGCTGTCTGAGGATCAAGGAAGGTATTGCTGTAAACTTACAACTGTTTGAGATTATTATGAAGACAGCCTTCTTGTCTCAGAACAACTTCTTCATCCTATTAGGCTCCCATGCAATTATCCACAGATCCCAAGACCAAATGAAGTTTTTCAAAATTCTGCTTGTGGTGGTTAGAAATATCTCCACAAATTCTTTGGCATTCCTCCCTTCAACAATGGGACCTAATTCCCCTCCCCCGAGTGTAGGCTAGACTGAATGACTTGCTTCTAACATAGAATTGCTGGATAAAATACACGATGCCCAATTAAATTTGAATTTCAGATAAGCAACAAATAAATCTTAGTATAAGTCCAAAATATTGCATGGGATACACTTATACTAAAAGTTTATTCAGTGTTTATCCAGAATTCAAAATGAACTGGACATCTTGTTTTTGTTTGTTTGTTGCTAAAACCAGCAACCCTATTCTAATGAACAGAAGGAACGTGGCATAGTAATGGCTTGTGACTTCTGAAACTAGGTCCTAACAGGCATTGTAGCCTCCCACCTTGCTCCCTCTTAGGCCACCCACTCTGGGAGAAGCCAGACGCCGCGGTGTGGGAACACTCAGGCAGCCCTGGGGACGGATCCACTGATGCTTCCTGCCAACAGCCAGCACCAACTCATGAGCCGCGTGAGTGAACCATCTTGGAAGTGGATCCTCCAGCCCCAGGTAAGCCTTAGATGATGCGGCCCCAGCCAATGTCTTCCTTACAGCCTCATGAGAGACCCTGAGCCACAACTCATTTGCTCCTGAATTCCTGACCCAGAGACACTGTGGGATAATAAATGATTGTCGTTTCAAGCTGCTATGTTTTAGAGCCTCAGGCTCACCCGGCTGGCACCATGGTTCCCACAGAATGTTCCCCACCTCTGTGGGCTCCGAGCTTTCATCACTAGACCCCATTCTACCACCTTATTTCAGACCGATCAAGTGCCCAGGGGCAAGTTTCTATGAAAGCAGGAAGTCTGTATGTTAAAAGAAGATGAAGGTTTGAGGGAAAAGGAACTAATGCTACTTTCCAGAGGTCCTGTGAGCCCCTTTTCCTGCCTCGGAAGGAGACACTCAGGCTCTGGGGCCCAATTCTGCTGACGCCTGCCTGCCTCGTTTGGGGAAGTTATTTAATCTCCCAAAGCCCTAGTTTGATCTGTAAATACAGGAGTAGTAATACCTATTTACAGAATACAGAATTTTTATGATGATTAGAAATAGTAGAAAATAACATTTATTAGGAGGGTAGGATGTGCTAAACGCCACTGCACTCCATGTTTAGTCCTCATAACAAGCCTTTGAGATGGGTACTGCCCTTCTCCCCATTCTACACATTGGGAAACTAAGGCACACAAAATTTACATGATTGCCCACAGCTAATCAGTACATGGTGCCTGGCATGTAGTACGCATCTTTTTAAAAGTTGCTGTTAGGACATCATTTAATCCTCCAAACCATTGTTTTTCCAGGTTAGAAAACAGGGTCTCCGTGGGGTTAGGCAACTCCCGCGGCCGACTCTGAATTCTGCCCTCTTCCCTCCCCCCGCCACCCGCCGGGAGTCGTGGAGTCAGCAGCGCATCCAGTGCCTTCCTGCCCCCACCCCAGGTAGGGTGGCCCTTCCCCTGACGTTATCCCCTGCAGCCTTCCCCAGCTGGTGCTCCCGGCTCGAGGGAGTTAATTGCTGCTTGATTCACGTCTGGCCCACGCACCAGTTTTAAGGGACTGGCACATCAGCTCAAATCTTAAACACTGGAGATGCCACATAAAACATGCAGGTCTCTGCCTTCTCGGTCAGCTGAGACACTGGCTGGCCCTCCTGGATGGCAAGCCACCTGGACCTGAAGGGCAGGGTCCTCCGTCTGCCGGTGAGAGCAGAGCCGAATGAACCCCCAGTGTCCTGCACACTTGATTTCCTGCCAGGAGGCACTGAATGAAGGCCACCAATAACCTCCTGAGCTATCCAAGTCATAGCCATGGCCCCCGAGGTGACAGGGAGCCAGTCATCTCAGCTGTGGGTCTCCGTCTCCAGCTTGACCTTATGAACACCTCTCTCATGGGATGGTTTCCTGCTCCCGTCTCCATGGATGACTGGACAGCATGTTGGCTGCAGAGCCTGGGCCAGAGCAGCCTATGAGAAAGCCGGCGGAAAATTGATTTTTTCAAAACCCCGGGTGGGTGTGCTGTCATGTACCTGCCCCTTTGAAGGAAACTGCCCGTACACACCTGAGCCCACTGGTGGGCCCCACTGGCAGGAGGAGACACGGGCAGGGTTGCCTGAGACAGTGAGAATGGAGAACCCAGGGGCACTACACCCCTTTCCCTGGAGTCTGACTTAGTGAGAGTCGCGCACACACGCACCCACACACATGCACCCACAGAAATGGATGTGGCAATCACTCTGGCTACACCCAAAGTGGCTTGCTAAGCCCACAGTTCCTTTTTTCTTTTTCCACCAAGGAAGAGACATAATGTAAGCTATTCCCCTGTGAGAAAGTGGAGAAGGAAAAACAGCTTATTCCAGACCAGTACTTGGAAGTTCCAGCGTGGGGCAATTTAAGAGGGAAGGGGCCTCTCTTACAAAGCTGGAGAGAAAGTAAATTGGCACAGCCCTCCCTCAGGGAAAGTTGGCAATAACTAGCAAGATTTTAAGTGCATATAACCTTTGCCCGGGCGCCCCCACTTCCGGGAATCTGGTTTCCAGTAGTTCTCCTGGAAGAGCACGCAGATATGCAGAGCAGGAACCTCCCAGCAGCGTTGTCCCTGATGTGAGCAACTGAGAGCAGCCCGTGTGTCTGCCTCTAAGTAAACACCGAGGTGTTTATGCTGTGGGAAACCAGGGGGCTGCTAGGAAGAGCAAGGCAGATCTAAGGGATGCACGTGGACGTGAAAAAAAGTAAGCTGTAGGATAAGATTTAACTTATGAACAACTTATATGTAACTAATGTAACCAGTGTGAAATTGGCAAGCAATGCCAATTATGCACTGGACACAAAGTGCAAGAGCGAATGATGTAAATAGTATTAGCAGTTCTGCGCACCATTCCGCTTGTTGATCCTGGGCCCCAAGGAGAGACTCAAGCATCATCAGTCTGGTGCTTCTCTCACGTGTCTCCCAGCTCTGTGAGCTTCTCTGGGCTCTGAGTGTAGTTTCAGCATTAAATAAAATAGGTACTCCTGGGCTAGCCCCATGGCATAGTGGTTAAGTTTGCACACTCCACTTTGGCAGCCCAGGGTTCACAGGTTTGGATCCCAGGCACGGACCTACACACTGCTCATCAAGCCACACTGTGGCAGTGTCCCACATAAGAAATGGAGGAGGATTGGCACAGATATTAGCTCAGAGCCAATCTTCCTCACCAAAAAAAAAAAAAAAAAAAAAGGTACTCCCAAGGGGCTAGCCTGGTGGCATAGTGGTTAATTTTGGTGCTCCACTTTGGCAGCCCAGGGTTCATGGTTCAGAGCCCGGGTGCAGACCTACACACCACTCATCAAGCCAGGCTGTGGCAGCATCTCACATACAAAATAGAGGGAGATTGGCATGGATGTTAGCTCAGGGACAATCTTCTTCCCCCCCAAAAAATAGGTACTCCTTACACCACACAGCCCGTGAATGCAAGCCAGCTACTTACTGTGGTGCTCAAGGAAAGAAACAGCAGCCTGTTACAGCTGTGCTGAGAGATACAATGTCAGTCTCCACAGAGAACCTTCCAAAGGGTAATTCTTCCCCCCTTTTCTTCCTCTTCCTGAACAGTTGTCATAAAGCCGTTAGGTGGCACAGAGCAAGGCAGGGGGCGAAAGAGGAGCAGGTGGCTCAAAGCAGAGTATCGAAGCCCACACAGAATGAGGAGGGTGTCCACAAAGTGACTGTGTGTGTGTATTGGGACTTGGTGTGGAGTGTCAGAGTCCCAGCTTTTGAGGAAAGTGACCATGCAGGGGAACAGGCCAGCACAAGAGACAGAGCCTGAAGGGGGTGAAGAGGATGTCTGACCTAGGGAGAAGCCTGGAGCAGATGGTAGAGCTGCCCAAAGTGAGGGGGGTACCTATGGAGTGGGGGTCTTGGAGGCGTCAGGACCCAAGCAAGGGAAAAGGATGCCCACACGTGGCAGGGAAGTAGAAACCAGAGATTAGTTACAAGAGGATGGATCAAATAAGAAAATAGAGTAAGTATAAAGGGAGCCAGGGTTTCCTCTTTCAGAGGAGGGAGTCACAAATATGGGAAGAAACGAGAATGAACCTTATGGTTTGTCATTGGAATTGAAGGTATAAGTCTGAACACATGGTTAAAGATGTGGAAATATAGGGGTGTGTGTGTGTGTGTGTGTGTGTGTGTGTACACACATGTATATTCCCCAGCTCCACTGAGAGGGCCTGGGAGCAGCAACAGCCCGGTGGCAATGAGGATACTCAGCATCCAGATGTTGGTTTCTAAGTGCCATTCTACAATAAAAGGACCCAGGGTTCAGTGGAGAAATGCTGATTCCTAGGCTGGGGCAGGGAAATTATCTGATGAGTTGTAACGTCTTATGCCAGAAAGCAAGGAGATGCTCAGAGAATAATGAAGACATGTCAAAAGGACACAAAACCCACCTGAAGAGGTTCCCATTGGCCAAATATAAGAAATTTGGGCATCAAAATAATGACAGTAATGGATTATGAGCCATTGAATAAAATTGAAAATTATGAGGCCATGCTGATATAAATCAATGAATAAAGTGAAGGTTTGATGAGGAACAGGATAATTACATAGTTTCAGAGTACTTCCCTACAAAATATTTATTAATTACAAAGAAAAATTAGTAACTTTACAGTGAAGAAGACTGGCAGACACACCTTCAAGTGATCCAAGTAAACATTACGAGTAATGGGACAGACTGAAATCATGTGTCACCTGGTAGGAAGCCATGAGAACACAGAGTTGCTTCTATAATGTCCCTGCCAAAGCTGCACAGCCTGAATCCAGCCACAAGGAAACACCAGACAAACCCAAATGAGGGACAGTCTACACAGTAACTGGCCTCTCATCTTCAAAAGTGTCAAGGACATGAAGTCAAGGATGGGTAGGAACTTTTCCAGACAGAGGAGACTAAAGAGACATGACAGCCAAATGCAACATGTGAACTGGATACTCCTAAGGACATGACTGAGACAAGTGGCAAAACGTGAAGGTGGCCTGTATTAGTTTTCGATTGCTGTGTAACAAATTACCACAAACTTACTGGTTTGAAACAACACGCATTTATTAGCTCCCAGTTCTACATTAGAAGTTGAGGCTCAGCTGGGTCCTATGCTCAGGGTATCACAAGGCCAGTATCAAGGTGTTGGCCAGGTCAGGTTCTTGCCCAAAGACTTTGGAAAGCATCTGCTTCCAAGCTCATTCAATTGTTGGCGAAATCCAGTTCTTGGTGGCTGTAGGTCTGAGATCTTGTTTCCTTGCTGGCTGTCAGCCAGGGGCCAAAATTCCTTCTCACCTACCCGCACCCCACCCTCCCATCTTCCAGGCAGCAACAGCACTTTGATCCCTTCTCATGCTTCAAATCTCTCTGATGCCTTCTTCCCCCAGCCAGAGAAAACAAGCTCTGCTTTTCAAGGGACCCGTGTGATCAGATTAGACCCACCCAAATACTTTCCCATCTTCAAGGAGGTTCCTATCTTGAAGCACATAACACAACACAGTCATGGGAGTGACTCTCATCATAGTAGGTCCAGGGATCAGGGCCGGGCATTTGGGGAGAGGGAGCCTTTTAGAAATGCTGCTTATCACATGGCCTGAAGATGAGATAGAAGTAACTATCAGTGCTGACACCCTGATTTTGATGGTTCTGTTGTGGTTGTGGAGCAGAATGTACTTGTTTGCAAGAAGTCCACACTAAAATATTGGATGATGGGGCATCGGATCAGCAATTTACTCTCGTGTGATTTGGTACTAGTAAATACTTCTTTGTCCCCTTCTTCTTGAAACATTTCTATATATGCATGTGCAGACAGATAAAAAAAAGATAGCTATGGGTACATGTGTTTGTATATACAAAGAAAAATGTCTGGAAAAATCTAGATAGATACAAAAGTTGACTGTGATTACCTCTGGGAGGTGGAATTGTTTGATGGGGAAAGAGGTACACTTTTATTTATGGGCTGTATTGTTTAAATTTATTTGTGAGTAGGTATTTTCATAAGATTAAAAAAATAGGAAAAAGATCTTTGAAAAAGACAGCGGGAGCCTGACTTTGGTTTCTTGGCAGAGTGAGGGAGCAGGCAGAGAGTGCACAGGCTGCAGATTAAATAATGAGGCAATAGGACATGTTATCTCAGTTGCAGCTATGTGCTTCTTCACAGAGCTACAAGAAATCAAATTTCCAAGAACATCTGTACTGAGATTTTGGTGATGGGAACAAAGGTAAAGTTCTGTTGGCCATGAAGGCGTGCCAGACGACTGCACTGCCCAGCTTTCCAGCTTCTCGGCACCATGTGCTCTTCGGTGTTGAAAAGATTAGTGTTTCTCTATTTCTTTAGTTAATGACTACACCTCCTTAGCTTCTTGTCTAGTGTCTCAAGCACCTGAAGAACTGTCTGCCCGATGGCACCCAAGTCACAGATATTAAAGACAGGGGACTGCAAGCACAATTCCTGTGATGGGTTGAATGGTGTCTCCCCAAAATTATGTGAAATCCCAACCCCCAGTACCTCAAAATGTGACTTTATCTGGAGAGAGGGTCTTTACGGAGGTAATCAAGTTAAAGTGAGGTCACTGGGATGGGCCCCAATCCAATATGACTAGTGGCCTTCTAAGGAGCGATCAGAAGCCAGACACACACAGACACAGGGAGAAGACAGCCATCCACAAGCCCTATTCCTACAGCTTTTGTCTACATTTGAAATATTTTCAAAACAAAGTTAAAAACTTAAATAAAAATAAAGCTAGAAAGAAAGAGAGTTAAGCTCCTGGGAAGCCCACTGCAGACCCCAGGCAGCAGAGACCTGGAAAGACCTGCAGCGTCTGGCTGGAGTCCAGGGCTCTCTAGAAAAGGCTGGGATTTAAATCCAAGTGTTAAATAGCTTTATTTTTTCCATGATTTTTCCCCCAAATATTTAATGTCCTTGCAATATTAAAGGATTCTGGGAGTTGAGTCTAGAAAAAATCACAAATGCAGTTCCTGGTCTGACAGGTGAGTGCAGAAAGCTTTGTGCTGATTCTGGTGACCCTCATGATTGCTTCCACAGTCTGCCTGAAGGAAGAGCTCTTGTGGTTTGGGGGAATATGGTTCTCCTTTCTCAATCCAGCCACAAAGGCTCACCTGATGCAGTGGAAAGATTCCAGATCAGGCTTCAACGTCCTCACCTCCAATGATCGGCTCCAATGGCATCCGTGATTCTGGTAAAACCCTGCTCCCTGGAAGAGAAAACAAAGCAGTTCAGCAAATAGTGAAGGCCAGGCCCTGCTCTTACTGAAAGCCCACATCCACCTAGTCTACCTGCCCCATCGACGTACCTGCCCCCTCTCTCCCAAACACGTGCGCTCTACAGTGTCTTCACCCAGGAACCCAGAGATATTTCCACCCAGGTCTTCAGATTAGCAAGGGAGTTGATTTTAAGTACTGTCAGCTCTGTCATCAAGCCAATGTTTCTGAATTAATTAGAATGCCGCCAGAACTCCTCAGGCCTGTGAACACCATTGCCGTAGAAGTTAATCTGGAAACCCTTGGCACTGTTTGTCCTTCATCAAAGGAGCAAGAGTAATTTTCCCCTGCATTTGGGGTGTACCCCTCAAATCCTTTTTGAATGAAGAGTAAATACAGACAGATGAATGGCATCCCCTTGATTCGAGTCATTCTGGATCAATACCACGTTAACTTCTGGTTCAAGCCACGTGCGGTCCCACTCACTTCAAAAGGGCCTCCAGCTCCCGCTTGACTCTGCCCACCACGGGCGGCCCCTGGAAGGTGAGGGCCGTGTACAGCTGCACCAGGGAGGCCCCTGCCCGGATCTTCTCCAGCGCGTCCTGCCCACTGCTCACACCACCAACCCCAATTATGGGGACTCTGCCTGCAGAGAAGCACATGGCGACCCCATGAAGAAGCCTTCAGCCCTCCGGCCCCCCTGCCGAATACAGTTCAGGGAACACCGATTCTGATCACAACCCCAGAGCCCAGCCCACACACAAATGTGAAGACACAGACACCGAATCCTTGCCTTGGGTGAGTGCGTACATCTCCCGGATGGTTTGCGTTGATAAATCCCGGAGGGGCTTCCCACTCAGCCCTCCCGTTTCAGAGCGCAGGGCACCCTGGAGGCTGGCAGGGCGACTCACTGTGGTGTTCGTGACAATCAATCCATCAACACCCAACTGCCACATGAGACAGAGAAAGAACCTGCTAGTCATGGCACTGATGGACTTGGAGGAGCTTCCCCAGGGGCCTCGGACAGCAGCCAGGCCAGGAGCCCACGCCTGTAGCCCCCAGAAGCAAGAGCTGTACTAGACCTCACTATGCTTCTTGAACAAGTATCAGAATGCGCCCCAACATAACAACAGCAGCCACCATATACCAACCACCCATAAGGTTCCACTAGGACAGGGTTAAATCCGTAGAACAACCCACTTTAGCCTGTCGTGTCCCAGGCTTCCACATAGTAAGTGGTGGAACCAGGATTTGAACCCAGGACTGCCAGGCTCAGCCTGTGTTTCCAGTGCTCTCCTACAACTCTGAGACCTGGTGTTAGACTGGAGAGAGAGAGCCAGAATACTCCAGTCTGACCAAGACTGGCCAAGGATGCAAGCACAAGCCTTACAGCCCTTGCTGGATGAAGAGAGGAAAGAGAGGAGGGAAGAGGCATGAGAAAAAGACTCACTCAAAGATTTATTCAAACATTCGCTTTTTATTATGAAGAATTGCATCATGATAGTCACCAGACCAGCCCTCAATACCACAGAAAGGAAACCACAGGTCTGCCGCTCCGGGCTAGCCCAGCTGGCCTAAAGGCCTCCACGAGCAATGAGGGCTATCCCCCAGGCCCGGGCCCCAGCTCGCACCTCTCTCACCACACTGGCGATGTCCTCCTTGTCCTGGGCTGTAAGGTCAGGCGCAATCTTCACCAGCACGGCCGGCTTGTGCGCTCCCTTCAAGGCATCCCTCTCCTGCAGCACCTGGAGCAACATGTGGCCAGAGATGGGGACCCCAAGACCACAGCCCAATGGTGCAACCATGACCTGCGGCCACAGACCAGGGTGTTTTTACACCAGCGATCAAACTAAAGCATGAGCAATTTCTCCTTTTCAGGAAACACAGCTCTCAGTTCTGCAATGACCCCTTCAAGACAGATCTGATTCCATTCTCTTGAACTAAGGGATCCCCAAGATTAAATCCCTAATGTCACTGGCATCAGCTAATATATTAAGGTTTATTTAGACTTTTATTCCTAAGAGATAACAAGGAAATACTGTCACGAGTATTGTTTGATGAAAAGTCATTCAATTCGCTCATTCATTCAATGTGCTAGCTGCTAAGGACAGAGACATGGTCCCTGCTGTCACGGACATTATCGTTTAACAGCAGGGACAGATAACGGGGCAACTAATGACTATTGAGCATAAGCACTGTTATGATAGGGAGTGAGAAGTATAGCGAGGCATCCTAACTGACCCAGATGTAAGGACAGCTCCTCAATAGTGACACTGAAGCTTTGTTGCCTTGGACAATGGACAGGAGTCAGTCAGACAAGCAGGTGGAGCAGAGCCTAGAGATGTAATTGCCCACCTTGGTCAGCAGGCAGCGCAGCTCAGCCCTTCCCTGAAGGCTCCGCAGCCCAGCAGTGTTGGGACTGGACACGTTCACCACCAGGTAGTCAGCCAAGGGACCCAAGACCCGAACCCCCTCTGCGTAGTCCAAGGCAGCGTCCGCCGAGGTCTTATTCTTCCCCAGGTTTATTCCTAGTGGCAGCCCATCTGTAAATAGCACTGGTCAATATTTTGTCCCCACTCACCATTTCCTGTACAATATTTTGAAGCTGTCTATGACTAAACAGCCCATAAACATCGTTATGGGCCTTCCACCTCCAAATCTGAACCTTCTGTAGCAGGTGACAAACCCAGTGAGCTACTGCATGGTGCTGCCTGCCGACTAGAAAACGCTCACCATCTCCGTCCGTGTAGCAATGTGTGGGCAACTATTAGAGGCTTTACTGCATCGTGCCCTTTTTCATTTTTAATATTTAATGGAAAATGGAGAAGTTCAGAGTACAAATACTAGTGATAAAAAAGGTAGGGATCCACACTCCCCTGCCACCCCAGAGACAGGAATGCTCCATTGTGCCAGATGTCATGTCTCTTGCCCCCAGGTGGGTCTGAAGACATCCCCGCCCCATGTGATCTTTCTTTCCTTATTTTAAATTTCTTTCTGTTGAATCACATAACATATGTATGTATACGCACATACATATACCAACACTGCACGCAATTTACCAGCTCGTCTGTTTGGGGGGGCAGGGAGAGTCCTGAGGCCCCTGATGTCCCCACTGAAAAATAACCCTAAGAGCCTCTCCTCCCTGTGGATCCTGGGCCAGGGCAGCTGTTTCCACAGGCTGGATGTTTGATGATTAATTAAACATTTCTCTTAATAGAAAAAAAAGGTAGGGCTCATAAATGTAAAACAACTGAGAAGAGACAGAAAGGAACAGGCCTGTCGGAAGGGACAACTGTTTACTCAGAGGCTGCTTGCTGGACTTGAGTCAGGTGACTGGTGTGCAGTTGCTAAGAAAAAGCAAAATTAAAGTATATGTATCAAATACTGGAAAATACTTTCAATTATCATGTCTACAATGTAGAGGTATAATTATTTTATAATTTATCATTTCAGTTCTCTGAGAAGGGACTCCCCCATGTAAATTGGGTGACCACACACCCCAGGGCTCCCAGGACAGTCCTGAATGCTCCTGCAGCCGGGGCTGCATGATTAATGCCCGCCCTTCATTCTCAAAAGTGTCTCAATCTATACAGTAAGTAATACTTCACCTCAACTGAAAAATCCCTCAGGTTATCACTTGACTTGCATTTGGGACTTTCAGAAAAATACATTTCAGAAACAGGCTCTGTGTGAAAGCAAGGAGCTGTCTGTACTTGACTTCTCCTAAAATACCATCCTGCCTGCAAAGGTCAACAGTACATCAGTGGTAAAGGCTGCTTTTCCACCTGATGGTTGGGAAAAGATCTGGAACACCAATTTAGCTCACAAAACATGTGCCAGGTCAGGGAGGATCAAAGAATAGCATCTAGTCCTGCTAACCACCTTCTCATACCCTAAATGTAGTCACCCTTTTTTCATCAGCCTGAAATGAGATTTGTATAGCTAGTTTCATGCATGGGGGAAGGGGTTAGAACCCAATTAGACAAAAGTGATTCAGCAAGATCACCAAGCTTCCCAAGTCTAGCATCCATCGAGCCAAGCCATTCGTAAGTTCTACTTCTTTTTCACACAGGTAAACTGGCTTGAGAGACACATGCTTTCATGTAGCTGGTGGAGCTCTCACGAACAGTCATCTGCCCCAAATGATAAGATTTTGGAGTTAGACAGAAATTGCTGAATTACTCTGTCCCTAAAGCGCCCACAGCTCTCGTCGATTCACGTTCCTTGGCCTGGTGCTAGCAGTAAGCTGTCATCAAGGTTCTGGCTGCTGGTGCACACCACGTGCAGAGCTCGGCTACAGGACTGCTTCACCCCAATGACTGTTAGCGACAGAGCAGGGGTGAGGGGATGGGCAAGGGAGAAGAGGGGAGAGAGCTGGTATGAAGAGCACTGGGGACAATTAAAGGAAGAAAAGCAGGGCAAGAAGGCACGAGAGTCTACGGACAGCTAATCTTCGACAAAGGAGCTAAGGGCATACAATGGAGAAAAGAAAGTCTTTTCAACAAATGGTTCTGGGAAAACTGGACAGCCACATGTAAAAGAATGAAAATTGACCATTCTTTTTCACCGTTCACCAAAATAAACTCAAAATGGATCAAAGACCTAAAGCTGAGACCTGAAACCATAAGGCTTCTAGAAGAAAATGTAGGCAGTACACTCTTTGACATCAGTATTAAAAGGATCTTTTCGGACACCATGTCTTCCCAGACAAGGGAAACAATGGAAAGAATAAACAAATGGGACTTCATCAGGCTAAAGAGCTTCTTCAAGGCAAAAGAAAACAGGATTGAAACAAAAAAAAAACCACTAACTGGGAAAAAATATTTGCAAGTAATACATCTGACAAAGGCTTAATCTCCATAATATATAAAGAACTCACACAACTCAACAACCAAAAAACAACCCGATCAAAAAATGGGCAGGAGACATAAACAGACATTTCTCCAAAGAAGATATACAGATGGCCAATAGGCACATGAAAAGATGTTCATCATCGCTGATCATCAGGGAAATGCAAATCAAAACTATGCTAAGATATCACCTTACACCCAATAGAATGACAAAAATAACTAAAACAAATAGTAACAAATGTTGGAGAGGTTGTGGAGAAAAAGGAACCCTCATACACTGCTGGTGGGAATGCAAACTGGTGCAGCCACTATGGAAAACAGTATGGAGATTCCTCAAAAAATTAAAAATAGAACTACCATATGATCCAGCTATTCCACTACTGGGTATCTATCCAGAGAGCTTGAAGTCAGAATTCCAAAAGTCCTATGCACCCCAATGTTTATTGCAGCATTATTTACAATAGCCAAGACATGGAAGCAATCTAAGTGCCCATCAACAGATGATTGGATAAAGAAGATGTGGTATATATATACAATGGAATACTACTCAGCCTTAAAAAAGAACAAAATTGTCCCATTTGCAACAACATGGATGGACCTTGAGGGAATTATGTTAAGTGAAATAAGTCCGATAGGGAACGACAATCTCTGTATGACTCCACTCATATGAGGAATTTAAACCTGTGGACTAAGAGAACAGATTAGTGGCTACCAGGGGAAAGCGGGGGGTGGGCACAAAGGGTGAAGTGGTGCACCTACAACACGACTGACAGACAATAATATACAACTGAAATTTCACAAGATTGTAACCTATCATTAACTCAATAAAAAATTTTTTAAAAAAAGAAGGCAGGAGAGTATCCCAAACCATGACAGTCACGTTCTGACCTTCCAAGTTCCCCCGTTGGGAGGGTCTGTAGTACAGTAGGGTCTGGTTCTACCAAAGCCCAGGATTTCTAAACAAGGTCACCTCCTACTCCCAAATCAGACTGCTGACTGTCTCCGCCCTTTCAATGTCGCTTCCCGAAATGAATCTGATATCCAGGGGTTTTTCTCATCTAGCCACCAGGACAACTAATGAAACTAAAACTTCCTGGAAGGAGTTCCAGAGGGACCCAAAGAAGCAAATGGCCTCAGCCTCACACAATCCCAGAGGGCACCTGGGAAGGTACGGTGAGGACACAGCACCGTGACTATTACGTGCATCCTGAGGGACAGCAAAGCAGGGAGCCCCAGAGAATAAACATCAGCATCTCTGAAGGCGGCCTTCAAAAATGTGTGGTGTTTCCAAACAAGTTGTGAAGGATATTTTCCCAAATGCCAGGAGTAGGTATCTCTTCGGGGGAGGAATATGAGCCTCTTAATTTTCTTCTTTATGCTTCTCTGTATTTACTAACAGTTCTGTAATTAACATGCATTATTTATATAATAGACAAAAGGACAACAGAGCGGGACGTAGGGAGATGGCGCTCAAACCAGGCTCACACCTTAACTACCTACGTGATCACAGAGGAGCCACTCTGCTCACTTCCGAGCTGCCCTAGTTGTGATATAACAAAAGTTACGTAACGAGGCAGAAACTAAGTGTGTCTTTGCTAAATTGTGAAATTCAGTTAAAACCTGGGAGGCTGTGGAGGAGCCAGGAAGCTTACTCTAGGAGATGAGCCCTGAGTTCCAGAGTGTTTTTTCCTATTGCTCAGTCATGTTCATTTCACTAGGAATGTCCCTGACGTTTCTCCCACGTTTCCTTCCAACAAATGAGAAGGGCCGTCTCACGCACTCCCACTTTACCTTCTGTGAGCCTGGCCTGCTTCTGCTGTCTGGCCCGTAACCTGTGTTCCACCACTGAGAGTCCGTGACTGTTAAATCCGTATCTGCAGCACACAAACGGATGAGGAGGGAACAAGGTTAGAGCCCTCAGCCGGAGGCAAAGACCCTGGAGAGATGGCTCCATGGCCATTTCCACCGTATACTTAGGTCTTTTAAAAACAGAAAAGAAAAAAATCAGAGTCAGTTCTTAGACTTCCAAGGTCTAAACAGCTCTGGAACTCCTAGAGAGCTTACCAGAACACCATCAAACACTAACAGAAAGATTAAAATCTGCAAACAAGCCGCTCAGCCAGCTGGCACTGGAAATAGTGCAGACTCGGCTGCGTAGCTGCCCCAGACGTGGGGGGCCAGCCCGACTCCTCCCACCCGGTGGAGCCCTCACCACTCTGACAACCCCTCCCCATCCCACCTGTGCTCCACGAACACCTCCTGGAACCCATCCTGCTACTCCATTGCCCCATCCTTCTGCCTCTTAAAACTGTCCCCTCTTCCTGACCAGATCAAATGCTCCCTCTCCTCTCTGCATAAAGCTCCCAGCAACAAATGATCCCTCACCCTGTGCCATCCAGGGGGTGCTTTCTCCTGGCTCGGGATGTATATGCATGCTTAAGTTCCCCTACTGGGTTATAATCTTCTTGAGGACAAGGAGCATGTCTTACTTCTCCATCACCCTGTGCCACTGGACTCTCCACAAAGGCAAGGACCTCATCTTTGCTCGTCTCCGTCTCCCCAGACCCACTCTGCGTTGTTGACCTCCCTTCCTCTTTGCCAGTGGAACCCAGCTCCCCTGAGATGGGTGAAAATGCCAATGACTCCTTCCCCAGCCTGGCTGGCAAGTGAAGCATGAACATGGGACCAGGTGTGGTCACTGAGACACCAGGTGATGCCCACCAGGGAACTTCCGGGACAATTCCCCCCATATCTAGGCTTCCTTTCCCCTCTCTGCTCTTGGTTGTCCACGTGCGAGGACGTAATGCTTGCAGCTGGCATAGCCGTCTTACAAACAAGGGAAGGCCCAGAGAAGCCAGACCAGAGTCCTCAATTGCCCTGCTGCTCAACCAGCGCTGGAACTGCCTACTACACCTGTTATGAGAAGAAAATAACAACAAACGCCACTTTGTTACTTGCAGCTGAAAACACCTAATGGATGCAGTGGCACATGTAATTGTTGACTTAATAAATAAACTCTTCCGTTCATTCAGCAAGCGTTTGAGCACCCACTATGTGCCACACAGAGCAAGGAGGCTGAGCACAGGCCCTCCTCTCTCAGCCACTTCTCATCTACGGGATTCTGCCGAGTACCATCATCCTGGTACCTGCAGCCAAATCGTAAACAAATGTATTGTCCCTGGACATTCTGAAGATATCCATCCCAGCCTGCACTGCAGCAGGAAGATCAATAACTTCATCTCTAATGCTGGAAAATTTCCCTGAAACAAGCACAATAAAGCAGGAAGCACAGCCAAATAAACTTCCCACCATCAGTCTCCCAGAAGGTTATTAATGGTCCCAGAGATGCCTATCAAATCCCCCCAAGGAAGCTCTCAAAATTCTGTTACCAAATGGGAGGACCTTCTTCCCTTTTGGGTTTGCTGTAGTGAAAACTGCCCAGGGATTACAAAGAGAAGGGCTTTACACAATCTAGAAGCCTCTCTCTTACTAAAAGCAGCTGCATATTTGATTATTAAATTCTCCAATTTACCAAAGCCTAGGTCTGTGCTGTCCAATATAAGAGCCGCAGCCACACGTGCTACTGAGCACTTGAACGTGAGCAGTCCACACTGAGAGGAGCTGAGGTCACACATACACTGGATTTGGAAGACTTGGTACAAGTAAAAGACAGTAACTGGCCACACAATCATTTTATGTTAATTATGTTAAAATGATGATATTTAGAACATATTATTTATAGTTAAATAATATAATTGTTACAAATAATTAACTGGAATATATTATTAAAATTAACTTCACCTATTTCCTTTTACCACTTTATTGGGGCTACTAGAATATTTTAAATTACACATGGGGCTCGCATTATGTTTCTACTGGACAGCATTGGCAAAGGCAGTGGAGCAACAATGTGGAGAAAGCACAAACTCTAAAGTCAAATAAGCCTAAATGCGTTCCAAGCTCTCCTGCTCATGATGTCATGCCTGTAGCTAAGTTACGTAGCTTTCCAAGCCTCACTTTGTATACGTGTTAAACTGAAACCATAAAACCTGCTTTTATGCCTCCACATAGTAGATGCTCAATGGTTCTGGAACATTCCAAATGACAGAAAAATGTCCACATTGTATGACAGAAAAAAACATCCTGAGTGTCCTGCTGGGAAGCAGGCATCCCTGTCACCTCAGGGCCACTCACCTACCTGTTAATGATGGCTTGGTCCTGGGGGAGGCGGAAGACTCTGGGTCTGGGGTTTCCTTCCTGAGGTTTTGGGGTAACACTGCCTACCTCCACAAAACCAAAGCCCATCTTGTAAAGTCCATCCACAGCTTCCCCATGCTTGTCAAATCCTGCAGCAATTCCTACTGGATTTCGGAATTTATGGCCCAGGACTCTCACTTCCTGGGGAGAGAGACACAAAGTCAGAGGTACACAAGGCTACACCGGTGTTTGTCCAAGCGTGGTCCCCAGCACACCTACATCATAACCACCTGGGGAGCTTGCTAAGCATCAGATTCCAGGGCTCGTCCTCAGACCAAGGAATCAGAATCTTTGGGGGAGGGTGAGACAGAATGTAGTTCTGAGGGAACCATTTTTTTCTTTTTGAGGAAGGTTAGTCCTGAGCTAACATCTGCTGCCAATCTTCCTCTTTTTGCTGAGGAAGATTTGCCCTGAGCTAACATCCATGCCCATCTTCCTCTACTTTATATGTGGGACACCTGTCACAGCATGGCTGGACAAGGCCGCTGAAGTCGAGTGTGCAAACTTAACCACTACACTACACTTGGGCTGGCCCCCAAGGGAATCTATTTTTAACAGTGCTTTCCAGGTGATTCTGATGCCTGCTGGAGTTTGAGAACCATTAGGCTTTACCATCACCAAGACTGAGGAGAAAAATAGTGTTTCCGCAATGGGTTGAGCAGGAGATGGACACTGTCTTTTCCAACTATGGTTAAGATTTGTACCTTCTTATCCAATATCCTTGCTGGGGAGAGTGACTCCCTAGGGTCAGCCCCTGGACAGCGCTCTTCTGAAACAGGGTGTCAAGCAACAAAATTCTTTCATCAGCTTAGTAAGTCAGCCTCAACTGTGTCCCTCCTCAGCCAGGCTGATAGAAGCCCCAGCAATGTCCCAGACTCCCGTGGGGTGTGAAAGGGAGGCAAGTGCTCGGCTGGGCAGAAGTGATTGCTGGGCTCCAGAACCAGGATGTGGCTGGAGACGAGCTCTTCCCTGTCAGATGTGGGGTGGATTCCAGACTGTTCTCTAAAATGAGAGTGACCAAGGCCTAATTACTGTCAGGTCTAGCCTAGCCTGACTCCTGAGTAATTCGGGATTCCTGCCCTGATGGAGCTAACAAATCTAGTAGCAACACAAATGCTTTAAAAGCCATGAAAGAAATCAAGAGCTATCATAAAGCCAGCAGTTGCCAGTGGAATCCATCACTGCTGGCGGATGTGGTGGGAAAACCTTGGCAGGACTAGCAAAGGTCTCCAAGGGTGGGCGCCATCTGGTCCTGGAAGCAGGAGGTGGAAAGGCTGAAACAACACACGGAGGTGCAGGGGTGCACGCAGCACCTCGGGGACTATAAGGCAGGACGTGTGCTAGACCAGGGCACCTTCCTCGAGGACCGTGGCTCTCAACCCTGGTGCGTGACAGATCCCCTGGGGAGCATTTAGTCCTCATGCCCAGAACTTATGGTCTGGCATGAGGCCAGAGCATCTGTATCTTCCAGAAGCACCCCCAGGTGATTCTAACACACCACCAGGACTGAGAACCACAGAATTAGGGAAATGATGGAGAGCCCAGACAAGGAAGTTAAGTTGGGGTGAGATGATCAAGAGTCCCGCTGTCAGTTAAGGAGGCTGGACTACATCCTAATTAATGAGGTGCTGAAGGTGGGGACCCACACAGCAGTGATCAGAACGACAGGTCAGAGGCCACAGTTGCTCTCACTATCGGCTGTGTTTACGTGGACAGAGCTCTGTACCTCCTCCGCCATAACCTACTTCCTTCCAAATCCACCCATCTCTGCAGCCCACTCCTTACTCACTCCTGTTACCCTGGGTTCCAGGATTTCCACACAAGCAGCTTTGCATGAGGACGGCAGAGAGAAAAGAACGCTCTTTCTGATTCTACAGTGCCTAGGCATGGTAAGTCGGGTAAAATTACACATCAGCTCAAAACTGCAAGCTGGGAAGCGAAAAGGATTCTAAAACAAAAAGAGAAACTGTCGAGAAGGGCGCCTTGATGGACAATAGTGACGTGTCCCCAGAGAGGTCTGAGTGCTTCTCGTTGGTGTTTTCTTCGTGTTCACATCATTCTAATGTCCCCCATTTGGTAAGAAGTCTCAGATGGAAACTGTCAGGGCTACACAAGGCTGTAGATTCTGGGATGACATGGATCCTTCTATCTTGTGTGCTGCAGGGACCCTGACACACAGAACAGTCAGGGGCGAGTGGTGGGCCCACGTGTTGAATCTAGGGCTGAAGGAGGCTGGGACAAGTGTTTGTATGCCTTCCTCAAAGGGCTTGGCTGGATGTGCCTCTGTCACACTAGATGTTTAATGACTCTGGCATGCTTCCCTATTTAGCAGAGCTACCTGAGACTGCAGCAAGGTAGGATAGGGGCTAAGGGGATGGATGCTGAGCCAGACTCTAGGGGTTTGAATCCTGGCTCAGCCACTTCCTAGCTGTGTGCCTTTGAGTAAGTCACCTGACTACTCTGTACCTCAGTGTCCTGATGGGGATGGGGATGACAGTTCCTTGGGGGTGCAGTGGGGCTAACCTGGGACTCTGGCTTTCAAAAGGATCAGCCCAAGCTGAGTAAATTAGGGGACTTTGACCTTGACCCTCTATCTATCGCACAAGGTGTTCCAAGAGCACCTACCAGCATGTCAGAGTCTTCAAACGAGGCACGAGGAAGGAGCCCCAGGGAGGTGAAGCGAACAGCCAGCCTGTGGGCTGACTCAGGGTCCAGCAGCCTCTGCAGAGCCGGCATCAAGTGTTCAGCGTAGAAATGCTCATCCCCCGTGGCCATCAGGTAAGAGGCGAAGAGAAGTCCTCCACCCCCCAGGATGACCACAGCATCCTGGGCCCGCTTCTGGGAAAAAGAGCACCCTCTGAGCCCTTTACACCCAGACACACACAGAGGACATAATGACATGTGACATGAAGCGATGTCCCTAGCCTTCTGCTAACACTGGTCTCCTTCTTTTCTAGTCTTGCTCACCCACGGGCCTCCCCAGTCAGAAGCTGTATCTACACTTCTGCTGACACACACTCCTCTGGCCCTGAAGGACTCCAGGCCTGAGCTTTCAAGAGGGGCAGCAGTGCCCCCTAGGGGACATGTGGTGGCCACGTCGGGGGAATGCTAATAGATATAGTGGGGAGGACTCAGTAATGTCAGACATCCTGCATTGCTTTGAGACAATCTGACACATGGACCTACTGTTTGACATTCAGTAGGTAAAAATATCTGTTCATATTATCTGAGCCTGGAGCCAAACTATATTTCACCACATAAACACAAACTATCTCCTGCACAGTTTTCATATACATTGACTTCTCCAGGAATGTGATTACCTTGAAAACTGAGGGAGGACTACACTGTCCCACACAGAACATCACCAGGACTTGTCCACCATTTCAGAAAAGCCCATCAAGAATGGGCCGATGCTTTGCTTGGGATGTTTGACAATAAAACATACCTGTGGCGCTGGGATTTCTAAGTAGAGGCTTAAACACCTATCTCACGCTCTAGGTGACTCATGCCCCAACATTCACATATTGAAATATATATTACTTTTTTACAAATTCCTTTCATTTCTCCTTTATATTCCAGTTAGGACATTATGTTGACTTTTAAAAATTATACATAGATTACATTATACATAAATGCCATTTCAGGATAATAAAGGGGGTTGCAAAATATTTGTTTTTTAAGGAACATCAGGTCTTAGTGGATCAAGCTCAAACATGGCTCATAATGCTTTTCTCTAATTGTCCCTGCCAGATACTGAGTGACTCATTCATTCATTCAATTACTCATCAAATAGTATTGAGCACTCAAAGGGGGCTGAACAGACGGAGTCCCAGCTGTCATGAAGAACACAGCTGCATGAGGAGATAGAAATCAATGATCATGCACATACACAACTGTGACAATGCTCTGAAGAAAAAATGTATAGGATAACGGAAGAACTCAACCTAATCTTGGAGGGAAAGGCTTCCTGGAGGAGGTGACTTAAAGCTGATATTCAAAGGATAAATAGGAGTTAACTAAGAGGAAGTGGAGGGAGGAAGAAGTGTAAAGGCTCTCTCAGTGGCAGAGGAGAATGAGTTGCACCGACGAAACAGAAGGAGAAAGGTTCATTTGGAACCAGTGGTGAGGAAAAGTATGGCTTAAAAAAAAAGCTGAGGAGACGGGCAGCGGTATCGGCCAGAAAAAAGATTTGCGTTTTGTTCCCGAAACAAGGAAGTGACCTGATCAGATTTGCCTAGAAGGATCACTCGTAGCTGGCGATGCAGATCAGGTACTCATTGTCTCGCTTCTAGTCTCCTCCAGGAGATTGTAGCAACGCCCCTTATGTCAATCAACAATTATCTGAGCACCGTTACTTAGACGCCCACCCTAAAATTTCATCTAGAAGGGTTGGGACCATGTCTTACTGTAATTTCATCCCACGTTGGATAATGCACACAATGCCAGGCCGCCATGTGTTCACTAGGCGCCCCTGTGCAAGGTTCAATAAGTTTGGCCCACGTGCGCCGACACAGATCAGCATCTACCAGGTTTACACGTGCCGTTTACACACAGTGACCAAGTACACGTGTAAGTGCACACGCCATGAGCATTTGCAGGTGCCCCCAAGGACATACAAACGTGCCAAAGTGGCGCACGCTCTGGGAGCCTCCTCCCGCCCACTCCTCCTCCAAGACAGCCCTCCCTATCCCCTCGCCCCGCTCCCGTCCGGGCTCTTCCTCGCCACCTCAGAGCCCCACTTCTGGACTCACTTTCAGCTGTCTCCAGGCCATGCTCCTTCCGCCACTGGGCCCGCCTCTGTCTCGTTTCCATTGGAGGAAATGGCGGTAAACCCTCCCCCCTCTAATCCACGCCCCTGGAGCTGCCAATTCACCAATCGCCGGGCAGGAGGGCGGGGCAGGCCTCTGGGCGGTGGGGAACCCTGGCTCCGCCCCGGGGGGGGAGGGGCTAGTGAGACGCTCACGCGCAGACGCAATGGCGCCGGCCCCGCCTCTTCCACCTGCCTCTGCGCGTCCGCGGTGCACTTCGCAGAGGTGTGGGGGCGCTCACGATGGGGTGCTGTGTCGGTTGCGTTTGCGGTCCTGCAGCCTGAACAAAAGACGAATTACATATTGATTCTTCAATTCTAAGCAACACTCTCACCAATTTTTTTGATCATTTAAGTTAAGCGTTTTATTGATATGCTTGTGCTCTAGATAAAGCAGGTATTAAGAGGGGATATCAGGTTCAGTAAAAGGGTTGAAAAGAATTACAGCACTGTGTAAGTATACCCGAGTTGACTTTCAGAGAAGATTCCGTCACGTCAGGTTTCACTTTAAAATTCCTGAAACGTGTGTACGTATGCTTATGAGCATGTTAGGAAATTAAGACTTTGTAATTGAAAGTATCCTGCACCCAAACGATTCCCTTGGTGGACTCCTTTGCTGAGAAACCTTCTAAATTGCAAACTTTTTTCCCTGGGATTTGAAACATTTCCGTTTTCTAGTTTCAGTTCCCGCTACTGTCCCCCCAAGTACTCCCCCACACACACACTCACAGACCCAGTGTTTAACTTCTTTCTCTTCATAAATACCTTTCACTTTCTCACTTATGTGCGTTTACTCACATTGACTCCTTTGCCAAGATGCCACTTTCGTCTGTCTAATATGGCCATCCTTACACGTTCAATTCAAGCGCTGAAAATAATTTCTTCCTCATCTGAACCTTCATAGATTTAATCTGTACTTCCCTAGTGGCACTTTATTAATTACACTTATTATGCCTTTAATAACTACAATTTTTATGTCTTTTCTTCCCTAATTAGAACTAAACTTTTTTAAAGTAGAGACCATGCCGTATTAATCTTTCTTTTGATTACTGCAGTGTTTTTCAGACAGGGGTGTATTCTTAGGGTCTACACTTCAGAGAATTTTTTATTTTGGTGTCCACTTCCATAATGATTTTTAAAAATAATGTAAGCATCATTTGGACCATTTGGATAACAACTGAACCCTGAAACTTGCCGAGTGATTGCAGAGCCCATGCTTACTTGTATTTATGGTCACATAAAAAAGAAAGAGAACTGGCTGAAATACATCAATGATGGATGTGCTACAGGTGAAGGCCAAATGACATGCTGTATTAACAAAGGTTTTTCACCGAGTTAAATTTTAAAAAGTGCTGAGAGAGTTGATTCTCTTATACAGCAGGAAGTAGCATGCATGACAAATTCAAAAGAACCTTTGCGGTTGTAGGCCAGAACCTTGTGTATCTGACAAGTGGCTATTTAGTTCAGCCAAATTTGAATTTCATTGGTTTTGTTTATATTTAATTTGTATTCAATATTTCATCAAATATTTATTCTTTGGCTTTTATGATTATATAAGAGATTTAGGATAGAGTTTATGCCTAGTTTCATGTGTGAATGTGTTTAAGAAAGAGAATACAATAATTTCAATCCATCCTAGGGGTCTGCAAGAATGGTTTTCTATTTAAAAAAAAAAATACATTTCTCAATTTTTAGGAACACTGACTTCGATATTCATCAGCCCCTACTCCCTTACAGCTTAGACTTAGCAAATAAAGATCTATTAGAAAGCTAAAGGCATATCCGGTTGTGTAGACACAGATGGTGGTGCCCCAGCTCTAAATGCCCATTGCTTTGTTGATCTTTGCTATTTGTTTTCAGCTTATAGAAACCCCACCTGGATCCTTAAAACAAAACCAAACAAAGCCTTTGTCTCCTTGACAAATTATTCGCAATTCCTAAAGGAATAATACTAATAAGTAAGACAAACCCCCCAGGAATATATTTAAAGGACCAGGCAGCTGCTGAGCCCCTACACTTTTCATGCTCACAGTTGACAGAGAAAATGTTCTTCCAAAGAAGAACGTGGCTTTGGTTATACATTAGAACAAGCATCATCCTAGGAAGTGAGCTAAAGAGCCCAGAGCAACATGGGAAAATAACCTGTTATCAGCTTAACAAGTTTCCCTGCAGCTTTGAGGAAGCAGAAAATTACTGTCGTGCTCAAAGAGGACACCTTGCCTCCACATGGAACCAGGAGGGTCAAGATCTCATCCATGGCCTTTTGGAACAAGGGAAGAAGTGGTGGATTGGACAAAATTTAATGCCACTGGGAAAAAATAAAGAAAAACACAGCCCAGGTAAGGCTCTGAGGTTTGGTGTTTATGAAGGAAACTTTCTGCCTTTGTATACAGAACATCAGTCACTTTACTTCATTCCCATCATTCCTCTGGAATATTTCCATCTTGTGCTGCAGCCCCTGCTTTGTCTGTGTAGCGAAGATGATGAGATTTTTCTCAGAGCCTATCAAAAATTAATTTACCTAATATTTCACTAAGTATTAATGCTAGATTCTGAAGTGGAAAACCTCTTATGGTCACTTTTTCCTTGGTAAATCTCTCTTCATCATTCTCGGCTCCAAGTTTCCTAACACAGAAACTAGGAGAGCAATTATTTGCCTGTTGTCTTTATTACATAGATATTTTCAAAATTATGCACCATAGTCTTGTGGTCTTAGAGAAAAATCCAGGGCATTATTATATCATCGTCATCTTCATTGAAGTCTAGGTAAATGAATAATGAGTCTTGTGATAAAGAACACACAATATGAAAAAATAATCTATAATATGTGGGGGAAATCCTAAGTTTTCATCTATTAGAAGCTAGCAACATTTGATTTTCATAGTTACTTTAAAAAAAGATTTGACTTTTGAGTAAGAGGCTCATCTGGGTCTGGTCTCCCTTCAGCAGGTGCCGCAGCCCACCAGAACCCAGAGCCCTCCAGGTGCACCTACGTGTCCAGAAACTCCCATTTGATCTCATCCAAAGTGGACGTATGCTCACGGAGGCATTATTTCATCTGCCAGGCTGGTAGGTGATGAAGTTACGTGCTACCAAAGACCCAGCTTTTAGAAACTGATTCTAAATAAGGAGAGCACATGAGAGTAGTCAAGAGTCTATGAGTGACAGACCATAGGACGGACATAGGGATTTTGATTTTCATGATATTGATCAGAGGGAGAAACTGTTCCTTTGCAGTGACTTCCTTACTCATCCCACTCTGGTAGTTGGAAAGAGTTGTGCCTTCATGTTCCCTTCATTTCTTGACTTGGGTGGAATGTGGGAGAACGTGTATTGGTAAGCTCCATTTTCCACATATACACCCCTAAACCATTCAGCCCTTGGGCTTTAGAGGGAGGAATAAGAACCAAAGGAAGAAGAGAGAATATAGTGTAGGAAAATGAGGTGAGGAAGGGTGAGGAGGTTGTTATCAATTAGAGGTTTGCTTCCTCCGAAGTAGGGGATCAGGATTAAGGGGGGGTGTGCAGTTGGGTGTTGGGGTCTTTTTTTAAATTAAGCAATGACTTTCCTGGTGGTGACTATATAAAGCATTTATTGTTAGCTCAGTGGATTCTCGGAGACTTACAATGTCTCAGACGGTCTAGCCAAAAATTTTGTTTGACTTTTTAAAAAATCACAAATGCATTCTTATTAAAATATGAAGCATCTAGGGGCTGGCCCCGTGGCCGAGTGGTTGAGTTCGCACGCTCCGCTGCAGGCAGCCCAGTGCTTCGTGAGTTCGAATCCTGGGCGCGGACATGGCACTGTTCATCAAACCACGCTGAGGCAGCGTCCCACATGCCACAACTGGAAGGACCCACAACTAAGAATATACAGCTGTGTACCGGGGGGCTTTGGGGAGAAAACGGAAAAAATAAAATCTTTAAAAAAAAAAATATGAAGCATCTATGTGTGCTTCATAAAACAGAATACCTTATGATATTTCTCTATTACAAGAAAAAAAAAAAGATTACCTTCCTCAAATACTGGGTATTGAAAGGAACCAGTATTTCAAGGTAATGACTTTCTAGCTTCAAAACTCTCAGTCTTCACCGTTTCAAGCTCTTTGTGATCTGTTGGTCCTCTCTCGCCTCGTAGCATGCTGTTGTTGATGAGGCCAAGGTTGTGAGCCTAAACTCTGCACAGCCAAGTGGTCTTGTGTTTCGTTCTCACAAACTGTGTATGTAACACTGGCCAGCCATCTTACAATTGTGAACTGTTTTTCATCATAACGAGAAGTTATTTAGCCCAACCCATATCCAGGACTGGAAAAGCAATCCATAGTACAGTTTAAATGATGATGATTACCTATCCATTTTAACTCCTCAGGACTTGAGTTTTTAGACATTCTCAACTACTCTTGGTTTTGGAGTGAAAATTCGTTTCCTGATATTATCATTCATGTACAGTCATGGGCCGCATAACAATGTTTCGGTCAATGACAGACCACGTCTACCATGGTGGTCCCTTAAGATTAGTGCTGTATAGCCTAGGTGTGTGGTAGGCTATACCATCTAGGTTTGTGCAAGTACACTCTATGATGTTCACACAACAATGAAATCACCTCACAATACATTTCTCAGAACGTATCCCAGTCATTAAGCAACACATGACTGTACTTGCAAGAGATTACTGCTATGGAATATAAAATGTTTGTGCAGCAGATAATCTAGACAAAAAGAATTCTATTCAATTAATCTAACCCAATTTTGCAAATTCTGAGCCTGTATGTCCATAATGAGAGGAAGTATGTTACTGCAGGTAGAACCTGGGCTCATAGTCAGACTTCCTGAGTTCATATCTTGATTCCATGACTTTCCAGTGGTGGCACCTGGGCAAGAAACTTACCCTCTATGCAGCCCAGTTTCCCTCAAAGGATCATTATGAGGATTAAGTAAGATGATATAGGTAAAGTATTAGAACACAGCCTGGCATATGATCGTAATTGTTACTGTTAACATTATATTATTGTGCAATTTCTATTTTTTGTCCTAAGTTTATTTTCTGTTTCTAGATAGCTTCACATTCATGTCAAAGGTGAAAATACTTTTGGAGATCCGATATTGCTAGCTACCTTTAAAACTAAAGTGCTGGCACAATGTAATTGCTTAGAAGTATTCAGAAATAACCTTTGTTGTCATAGTGTTTACAAATTTTATTATCAACTTAAGAAATATCTCTTCCAAAATAACATGTTGATGGGAAAAGTATTTGTAAATTTTTTCCTTAGGATTCAAAAGAGGCGTCTATTGCCTCATATTATCGTACAGTATTACTGAGGGTGCAGATTAACTTTATCATACTGGAATAAACTCATGATTTTCCTTCATGTATCTTTAAAAAATAAACAAAAACACTTAAAGATTAAGCTCACATATAAAAGTATTCCTTTCTAAGAGAGTTTTATTTTCAGAGCATTGGAATAAGAAGTAACAGTTTGTGTTCAAAGTGCTGTTGTAATAGTGTTGACGTTCAGCTTGTGTGTACCAAGACAGCTATACTGCTTGTGAAAGCCTGGAAATACTTCCATGCCATTGGTAAAGTAAAATGATATTATAGATGCATTACTTCAAACTAACTATCATAGGACAACACAACCACTGAGAAATGGAGTTCTGTCCTGGCAACACCTGAAAAATATCTGGAACGTTATCTGCCGTTTGGGCTGAGGTCACATCCTTTGAAACACTCTTGTGCTTTAACAGAATCGTCACTTTGTCATTATCCTTGAGTTATATACAGTTACAATTGGTCATCCATAGAAAGAAAAATAAACCTTGAGCTAATGCTCCAGCTTATAAGAAATTAACTCAAAATAGACCATGGACTTAATGTAAACTTTAAACCTGCGGAAAAGGAGGGGGGAAAACACGAGAAGATCTTTAGGACTCAGGACTAGGCAGAGTTTTTAGTCTTGACATCAAAAGCACGATCTCTGAAAGGGAAAATTGATACGTTAGACTTCATCAAAATTTTAAAAGGTTTTGCTCTGAGAAGGACCCTATTAAGAAGGTGAAAGATAAACCACAGACTGGGAGAAAATATTTGCAAACCACACATCAGACAGAGGACTTGTTTCCGGACTATATAAAGAAATTTCAAAATTCAACGGTGAAAAACAGACAACACAATTTGAAAATGAGCAAAAGACATGAAGAGGCAGGTCACTGAAGAAGATATACAGAGGGCAAATGAGCCCATGCAAAGATGTTCAACAGCTTTAGCCATTAGGGAAATGCAAATGAAAACCACAATGAGGGCCATGCCCGTGGCCCACTGATTAAGTTCGCATGCTCCACTTTCGTGGCGGGTGGTTCACCAGTTCAGATCCTGGGTGCAGACCTACACACCACTCTTCAAGCCACGCTGTGGCAGCACGCCACATAGAAGAACTAGAATGACTTCCAACTAGGATATGCAGCTATGTTCTGGCACTTTGGGGAGAAAAGAGAAAAAAAAAAGAGGAAGGTTGGCAACAGATGTTAGCTCAGGGTCAGTCTTCTTCATCAAGAAAAAAAAAAGAAAACCACAATGAGATATCACCACACACCTATAAGAATGGCTTAAAAAAAAAAAGAGTAGTGACAACACCAAATTCTTGTGAGGATGCAGAGAAACTGGATCATTCCTACATTGTTGGGGTGAATACAAAATGGCACAGCCACTCTGGAGAGCTGTTTGGCAGTTTCTTAAAATCCTAGATATACAACCCAGCAACTGTACTCCTGGGCATTTATTGCAAAGAAATGAAAACCTGTGTTTTCACAAAAACGTGTACATGAATGCTTATAGCAGCCTTTTAATCTCTATGTACTGCAATGGGGTTATCTCTATATTTTTTTAGTGGAAAAAAAAAGCAAGCTGCAGAACAATGTATATAGTATGCTACACTAATCTAAGAAAGGGGGTAATAGGAACATATATGCATATATATGTATATATATATATAAACATAATAGAAAAACAAACAAAAACTAATGGAAAATAATTACCTGTGGGGGAAGAATAGAGGAGAAAGGACAAAGATGGAATTTAGTCCTCTCTGAATGTACCTTGTTTTATAATTTTGACATTGGAACTCTATAAATGTTTTACATAGTTAGAAAACGAACTTAAATCAAAAATTTAAAAAACAACCCCTAAAAATAAGGAAAAATAGCAGGAGAGGAATTCGATCTAGCAAGTTTAGACAATTTTTTAAAGGAATTCTGCTCAAGAGCAGGAATGAGCTGGAGCAATAGTTCATGAGGGAACGTAAACTGGTGGATTTATTTTTCTTAAGATGGGAAAAAGTCTGCTGGAGGGATGTTCTGGATCCGAGCTGGTGCCGGATTACAGGGCCTCACTTTGGGTAGGAGCACGGAGAGCTGGAAGTAACGGGAGAGAAGGTGGTGTCCGTGGGTACAGATATTGGTAGGTGGCGGCTGTGGTGGGAGGAGTCTGTGGAAGAACTCTTTTAATTGCTTCTGTTTTCTCCCTGAGATAGAAAGCAAGGTTATCACCTGACCTGAGAATGCGGATCAGGGAGACTCCTAGTTGTCGGAGGAAGGGGGAGAGTCTTGTAAGAGAGCTGAAGTGTGAACAGACGAGGGGATGCAGCCTGATTGCCAGGCAGCGAGAAGGCAGGCCACTCAAGGCTGCTAATCCTGAATCTAACCTGAGATGTGGTCAGTGAGGTTGCATGATTTTCTCTAGCCATGTCCACCAGCACGTGTGAGAAACAACAGCGTACACAAGGAGGCATGTTCAAGAATGTTACTGACCGCCTTCTGAACTCTTTTATCCCTACCAATAAAAATTATAGAATACCAAGGAGAGTATTATGCTTAGAATGTAATTTCCTTATTTTTTTAAAGATTGGCACCTGAGCTAACATCTGTTGCCAATCTTCTTTTTTTTTTCTTCTTCCCAAAGCCCCCCAGTACATAGTTGTGTATTCTAGTTGTAGGTCCTTTTGGGTCTGCTATGTGGGACACGAGCTCAGTGTAGCTTTTTTTTTTTTTTTTGAGGAAGATTACCCCTGAGCTAGCATCTGCCACCAATCCTCCTCTTTTTGCTGAGGAAGACTGGCCCTGAGCTAACATCTGCTTCCTCTATTTTATGTGGGACACCTGCCACAGCATGGCTTGACAAGTGGTGCCATGTCCACACCCAGGATCTGAACCAGTGAACCCCCGACTGCTGAAGCGGAGTGAGTGAACTTAACTGCTGCACCGCCTGGCATCCCCTCAGCATGGTTTGATGAATGGTGCTAGGTCCGTGCCCAGGATCTGAACTGGGGAAACCCTGGGCCACCAAAGCAGAGCACAGGAGCTTAACCACTTGGCCACAGGGTCGACTCCTAGAATGCACTTTCTTAAAATGAACTTAATTCTTTGTCTTCTCAGTGTTGACCCCATCAGTGGACCTAATTTTGAGATGTTGGAGAGTATAAGGTGACATGACTGTGCTCAGAGCAAAAGAGCTACTTCAGGATTCCTACGTTATTGTTCTAAATTTAAAAAAAAAAAAAACTGGATAGTAATCTTTAGTTTGTGGTTTCTTGATGATCACATATGCACTTGTAATGATTATTTTATAGACTTAATCTAGAGCTATCTCCTGTAAATTAACTTTTGCATTCGCCTCCAAATAGATGACTTTTCAGACCAAGATGCCAGTTATGAAAGAAACGGAAATAATTCTCATCTACCTTGGAGACCCAAAAAGACAACAGAAGAAGTGGCAATAATGAGAGACAAAATGACCTCAGGTACTGTGTGGCGGAATCAATTCCCACCTTAAAGGGTGCACAGACTGAATTAATGCTGAAATGTGTCATCATAACACTCACCCAATAAATATTCCTTGCCTTCTATTTTGTCTGACCTTAATATTTCAGTCTTTGCTTTCAGTTTATATATGCTTATTTTCTTGATATGTCTTTGGCCATCTTCTTTTCACATATGCCCAAATAAAAGACAAGGTTTTCTTCCCACGAAAAAGAGAGACTTCTTAAAGAAGACTCTGGAGCTTCTTTTTTAAAAAAAGTCTTCTTAAAAAGTCCTTGCAAAGTCTTTCAGATTGTGGCTTTCTCTCTCATTTTTTTTTAATTTGAAAAATAAATACTATTTGGGGAAGATGCATTAGCCTGAAATGACCTCAATCAATATAACTGATGGATGACTACTATAGAGATCATCTGACAGAATGAGTGAAAAAAGAGACAAATTTAAAGTGGATCTAGTGATTATTGTTAGTGGTGTGACCTCACAACTTCAAGTTTTAGATGTCCTTGTCAACAAGCCTTTAAGTATCCCTTAAAAGAGCAATTTAGAAAGTGGTGGTTGTAGAGACATGAATATATATCTAAAGAACAAATGTAAAAATCAGCTTTTCTGGCTGCTTTGTAAATGGTACTTTTAAGTTGGAGAAAAAGTGTTTAGTGGTTGTGTTCGATGGAATAAAAGATGACATATTCTGGAAAACTGTTAAAAAATTCCAAAAATTGTTCTGACTAAAATGAAAGCAATAGTGTTGAAGACACTGTGAAAAGCTTGAATAAAGCCATATCATGAAACGTGAGTTTCATGAGAGCAATGCTTCTAAATTAATATACTAGTTTATATAACGTGATTTTAAATATGCCTTTCTACAACTAAATTACTAAATTAAATAAGTGGACGTTTGACTGTTTCACCTATATTCTTCAAGTTTATATAGTTCTTTGCCCCAAAATAACTTTTTAACAACCTCCTCATTGAGAAAAGAGGAGATCGCCTTATTTGGGGGTTGCCTTACGTTTATGTATGTATGGTCCTTTAAAAATTTCGTGACACTTTGTTGTATGTGTGTCCCTATTAAATTTAACATAATTAGATCTAATTATTTTACCCACTCTGAGAATTTTCTTATAGTGGAGTTTATCACATTTAATTTTAATAACATATCATTTCTTGCCTTGTTCTATGCTTTCTGGTTCCTTGCTACTTTCTTCTGTCTTTTGTTGAAATTTTGCTCTTCAATATTCTTTTAATTGTTTACCTTCAAGAAGCTGTTGTTTTTAAAAACACATTCTTATACCTACCTTTTTCTAATTGTCTGGCTCAGGAATGAAACAGTCTCTTTTGAAACCCGTGTATAGGAGTATACAGCATGTGAGTTTTCCCTTCCTCACCATCACTCCCTCGGTTTTGTTAGTATATTCTGTGGGGGGTTTTTCTGATTATTGTTATATTAAATTATTTTTTATATTATACAACTTCTCTTAAGAAGACTTTTAAAAAACTTTTATCAAAGCCACATTTCTAACAACTTAGAACTTATATCTATTTTAACTGGTTTCATATTTATCACCAGTCATTTTGTACCCTAACTTTACGTTTCTTGAGTTCTTAATTTTGTCTCATCTCTATTCCAATCGTTTTTTCAAGAAAGATCTATTGTTGGAAATATTTTAGGAACTCGTGAATAGTCAAGAGGTCTTTCTTGTCCCTTCCCAATAAGCCATATTCTAGCAGGGTGTACAAGTTAAAACAAAAGCCAAAATGGTAGTTTAAACAAAACAGCAGTTCATTTCTCTTTCACATAACAGTCTAAGCAAGCAGTCCAGGGCTGACAGGACAGCTCCCCGCTTTACCGGCCCAAGCCATCATCAACTTGGAACTTCCATCTCATGGGTCTATGAAAGCTCCCCCAACACCCAGTTCAAATTCCAGCAAGCGGAATAGGGAGAAGGGAAAATGAGGGGCCTGATCCTTTTTTTTAAGAGCATAGATGAAATCGCACCGTTTACTTCTTCTCAGATCCCATTGGCCAGGACCTGGTCACATGGCCACACCGTGGCATGCAAGGAAGGCTGGGAAATGTAGTCCTTAGCTGGGTGACTAGGTTCCCATAGAAGAAAAGGAGGGTATAGTGGGGAATAACCAACAGTCTCTGAAATGAAAGGGATTTAGTTCCTTCATCACAGTCTTCCCCTCAAAACCCTGTAGACATCATTCTCTAGTCTTTTGGCATTTAATGCTACAGTGGAAAAGACTAAGATTAACCTTTTTTTTTTTAATAGTAGCTTTTTTCCCCCTATCAGATTGCTTGTAGAATTTTTTAATCCTTGTAATACAGAAATTTTCTTAGCATGTATCTAGGTTACTTTTTACTGATTTTTCCTTGAATGTGATGTTGTATATACACATCTTTCTTGACACAGGCAAGTTTTATTCTATTCTACCTATTTATCAGCTCTGTTTCATTTGTTCTGGTTTTGTCCTTGAGAAATACCAGTTATCTATGGGCTGTATTGTAGGTTTATGTCCTCCATATCTTTCCTGTCATTCTTTTAAATGAAAAGAATGGTCCTGTATTTATCACTCCTGTTGCATTCTAGGAGAACTCCTCACATTTATCCTCCATATCATTGATTTGATTTTTCCACATCAGTTCTATTCTGTATTACCTCCACTGTGGATTTTAATTTTTCTGTAGCATTTTAGTTTCCTTGAAATCCTCTAATATCATTTATTTCTCTTTTAATCGAGCTCATTCTTGTGCATTTTAGCTTCCGTTGGTTTATCTTTAAGATTTTCTGTTCCTATTAAGGATGTTAAATAGCTTTCTGAAATATTTTTCTGGATTTTTCTGTTGATAATTTTCAGAGGTGTGCTTTCTTCTGAGTCCTCTGGATTCAGTTCCCAGGTTCTAGAGTGCTATTCATAGGCTCCCTCTTGTTGTTTTTTCCTTACCTTTTAAGGCAAGCTCTGTCCAAATGTTTTTCAGTAGACCAAGAAATTGGATCACCCTTAGTTTAGTAGACTATTGGCTTTTCTAGTGGTCATAGCCCCTTTTCAGAGCTACACTTGAAGTGCAGGTTCAGTTTCCTGTTCCCAGCAAGCTGTTGACCTAATGACCCTACTCTGAGATGACTTTTTTTTCTCAGCTCTATATACATGGCTTTAATTTTCAGGTCATTAAATATTATTATACCCATTCTACAGATGAGACGACTAAGAAGTTAAGTCTCTTTCTCAAGGCTTCATGGTGACTGTAAAAAGTGGTAACCTTCAGTAACCTCTGAAGCCCAGGCCTTTTGACTCAAGATCCCCTTTTTTTTCTACCCTCCATCCTGTTTGCCCAGATAGAAAGACATAGCGTCTGATCAGAAGGACATCTCAGAACTCTGTCCTCTCCCAGCAGTAGTAGCTGCAATGATTTTGCTGCTAAATATACTTACCAGTTCAGTGAACAACAGAGGGAACGCTGCAAGAAAAGATAGAGAGGGCAAAGTAAGCTTGCTATAGCCACGTAAATTTTAATGGGTCTGGAGCTCATGCCTTGAAAGAAGTCAACCTAAGTTAATAGTAAATAGGCACATTAACACACTGATGTTGCCTTCAGATTATGGTTTTCTTACTAGAAAATGTGGAAAGAGAATGAAAGCAATAATGGTGATCTGGTCGAATGTTGTAAATGATCACTTTCCAAAAGTCTGTCAGAAGTATCCTCCAATTTATTAATAAAGAGCTCCTCCTTTTGGCAAAATTTTGAAGCATATATTTCTGCAGTAATGTTTATATGTCTGCCACTTTATGATTGATTTGATTTAATATTTCTTTTTATACAGAGGGTCTTTGAAGAGTAAGCAAATGGATCAGACATTAGTGATTTGTAATGCTTCAACCCCAGAATTCTAGCTTGTCTACAGATTTATCAACAGTGGGAAATGATCACTTTGATTTCCTATGTAAAACAATTTGCATTGTTTTTATCAAGACATCCTCAGTAAGACATCCTCAAATAAAATAGAAAGAAATATTTCTATCCTAGGCTTTGATTTGAACTTAATCTGCTTTCTTTTTTCTATGGTAGCCACTCATCATTCGACCACATGTCACCAACCTGCTCATCCTAATCATGTAAGTACTTACCTTCACAATACACATTTTGGAATATTATTCTTTTTGTCCTTCCTGGTGGGTCCTGCCAGGACTCTCCTCTGTGTCACAGAGTGCTCTGGATATAGTTTTCTAATAAGGAAAGGAAAGTACTTAAGTGCAGGAAAGAATCAGGTTTAATGGGTGCTTTATTAAAGAAAATTTTAAAGCCTGTCTTTGGTTTACATGTTAGTATAATTATCATTTGTTGGTTGGTTGGTTGCTTATTCCCTGTTTCAATCCAAAAAGGACTTGTGGCATCTTACAAAAATATATGCAATGCAGTAAAATTTATTTTTTAAAAAAAAGGGAAAAGAAAGAAATGAGTGAAAAGAAAATAAAGGTAGAAACTCTGCTTAATCTATAAAATTTTACCTTCAAGAAATTTCTCAGCCTTCTTGCCTTTGTGTCCTACATAGAAACCTTTCAGTGGATGTCTAAATAGGGATTTGCATTTATTTGATCCACTGCAAAAAATAAGTGTTTCCAGCAGTATAAAAGAGAACAGGGATGAAGTAAAAATCTGTACACTCAGCGCTCTGTATCCGCGGGTTCTGCGTCCCCAGATTCAACCAACTGTGATGGAAAGGTTGCATCTGTACTGAACATGCAGACTTTTTACTTGTCATTTTTCCCTAAACAATACAGCATAACAACTTTTGACATAGCATTTATGCTGTATTAGGTATTATAAGTAATCTAGAGATGAGTTAAAGTATACGGGAGGATGCACATAGGTTATATGCAAATACTACACCATTTTATATGAGACTTGAGCACCCCCAGATTTTGGTATCTGCAGGGGTCCTGGAACCAATCCCCTGAGGATACAGAGGGATGACTGTATTTTTTAAGTGACGTTGTGCAAAATACCCACCAACATTGCTTAAAAGGTTGCCAGAAAGAAAGAAAGCAAAGGTGGTTGGCTGTAGGAATTCTCAGAGGCTTCATATGCCCCAAACCTACCCACTTCTCATCATCTTCACCATTATCCCACCCCAGGCCAAGCCACCATCATCTCCCATCTAAACTTTTCATCTGCCTCCTCCTGAGCTCCCTGCTTCCCTTCTTGGCCCTTTTCTGTCAGTTCTCAACACAAATCAGATCATGCTATTGCTCCTCAAAGCCCCCAATGTCTTCCCATGTCATTCAGAGTAAAATCATACTCTTCCCAATTGCATGACATATAACATGCTCTCCCCACGCCCATCTCTCATTCCCACCCCACCTCCAAGATCTTTTTGATCTCCCCAGTGCCACCTTTTGCTCACCCAGCTGCTTTGTTCTTCCTGAAACAAGCCCAGCAGGCTGTGGCCTCAGGGCCTTTGCACTTCTCAAATGCCCTCCTCCAATATATTGGCAGAGCCTTCTCTCTCCCTTCATTCAACTCTCAGCAAAAATGCCCTCTCCTGACATCTGAGCACCTTTTTCTTCAATATGCTTACCCTTATTTTATCTTCATGGCATTTATTCAGTATATGATCTAATTTGTCTCTCTGTCTCCACCACTAAAATGGAGGCTCCATGAGGCAGGAACTTGGCTCATTTTCTTCATGGCTGTATCCCCAGTTCCCCAGAACATTGCCCAGCACATGGTAGAAGCTTAATTATCATCTGTTGAATGGTTGACAGTGAATAACTAATGTACTTGTGAATCCTCAAGAGGGTGATATATTATACCGCTTTCTCAAAATGGTTTGAGATCTTTTTGAGAGAAATGCCTCCTAATGTCTCACAGGACATGGGAGTCCAGAGCAATTTTGGAAACACTGTCCAAATTATTTATTATTTGGTAAAATCAGATTCAGCCTTTTCCTCTGCATATTTTATCTGTTAGTCCAAGCTCTTGTGCCATCCCATCAGCTCGTTTCCTTCAAGACTCCCCGAAGTCACACAGCAGGGAACATCAGTCACGTCTGTACCTACCAGCCAGCCTGGCCCTGGGAAACCGGAGCTCACCAGGCCTGCATCTGGAATGCACGCTGAAGACGCTCTGGTAGAAATAACTTCAAGCCCCACAGAGCGCTCGCCGGCAGATGTCTTCACCTCTCATCCACAAGCATCATTTCAGAAAGCATCTGAGCAGGTAAACATGGAAAATTGAAGTCACAAGGGGTACTTTGTGACACTGAAAAAGCACTTTTATTCTTTCCTTCTGTTTTGGTGATGTTTGAGAATAGAGATGCTAGGAAGGGGCCACCCTTTACCTCGCGGCAGAAGTGCACCTAAGCAGGCCTGACGGACAAGCATATATTCCAACTAAAAGCAAAACCAGAACAAGCCCGTGAAAATATTCCACAGTGGGCTTTATGCCCATTTCCACACTTAATGTCTTATTATTATTTAATGCTATTCTATTTAGTGCTTCGGATGGGGAGGAAGCTTTGCTCATCTGCCACACTTTATCAGCAGCAGCAAACCCTTCTAGACAATTCCTCCTACTCACCAACTCAACTCTTTCACCTTTCTTCCATTTTTCCCACAAACATAAATAAAAAGGCAAAGCCACTTTGACAGTGTAGACCAAATAAAATTATCCTGCTCCTCCCCATTTTTTTTTAACACAAGCCCTACCTATGTGCAATCTCGCCTTTCCCTGTGAGAGAGAGTCCTGTTGACTCTGGGTTTGCTTTCAGTGATAATGGAAACTAGATGGTCACTGTTGTATCAGTCGGCATTTTTTCTCCTAGGAGAGAAAAACTGACCTACAGAAGCTTGAACAAAGGGTGTTTTGTTTTCCTTAAATGAAGAGAAGTCTAAAGTGTAGAGTATCCAAAAGAGGCTTCAGATAAATTATTGGAAACATTGAGAGAATGTAGTGATGTTGCTGAATACCAGATCAGTATACTAAAGCTAACTGTGTTTTTACATATGGGCAACAATCAGTAGGAAATTGGATTTTAAAAAAAGATACTACAGTGAGTACCTAGGAGTACATCTAATCAAAGATATACAGAACCTCTATGGAGACAAGAATAAAGCTTTATTAAGAGAAATTAGAAAAAGGCTAAGTGAGTGGTGAGATTTCTTGTGATCCAGCCCATGGTACACATTCTGCTCTAAAAGATCAAACAAGGCACCCTCAGGGACCTTCCTGGCTGCAGCTAGAATGGCTTTAATAAGAGCCTGACTGCCATCGGCAAACATGCAGGTGGATGGCAACTGTGTCTCGCTTACATCTTCATTCCTATGCGTTTATACTTCAATCCCAAAGTATAAAACCAAACTTGGGTGGTCCTCAATTCTAAGGTCACTGGACACCTGATCCAACCTCCTACAAACCCTGCGAGTCCGGAATAACCCTATTCAATTGTATAGTCCATGAGGTCGGGATCATAACCGACCTTAACTGCTCGAACCCCTGAGCCTGACAGTAGGCATTGGATAAGGGTTTACTGAATGCATGATTGAATTAAGCAATAAGTGGGCTGTTCTCCAGAAATCGGACCAGGTGGTTGGCATAAACAGATTTTCTGAGGGTCGGGCTTCAGTTCAAAAGAAGTAGCCTCTCCAGGTTTGGACCCACACCCAGTGTTGGGGGTTTGTTTTCTCAGAGAGGTTTTCTGCCTCCCACCGCCTGCTGTGTGGTATTTCAAGTACTTCCCTCTTGAACGTGAACTCTTGAACGGAATGAACACAGAGGGAAACCTGAGAGGACAAACATACTTCTGAATAGAAAAGCTTGCTTCTGTTGTTTTGATTTCAAGATTTCCCTCACTTTTGATCATGGCCGGGAGACTTAGACTTACTCTTATAAATCATATTTCCAGACTCCCTGGTCCTTGGATCAATCATTGGATAACCTTGTTATCCATTTTCTCCACTATATGGAAGAAGTGAAAATAAATTCTGTCCATTTGCGGAAAAGCTTCTGACGGCAATCACTGTTTTGGAGAGCCTGTGATTCATAGAGCTTGTAACCTTATCGAAGGTCAACTCTTGTTAAAACAATGTCTCAAACTACTAAAGTGCAATAATTTTATGTAAATAATTTTGACAAAATCCTTTGTCCCCAATAGGTCATAGATGAGATAGCAGGGAACTTTAGCAAAGCAGTTCACGGTTCACCAGCTCACAGCGCACTACAGAAAGCTTGTGAGGTGATTCGGACACTGAAAGCCTTTATGCCCGGATCTTCTGAGTCAGCTCAGGTAAGCAGAGGCTGATTGGGAGGGAGCAAGCCACGACAAAGGGGGAAGAGAGAAAGCGAGAAGATATAATAAAAAAGAAAATGGATAATCTGGAGATTGTGCCCTGTGCAGAATTTAGCATTATGAAACTATTTTGTGGAGACTCAATTTAAATATCAGCAAGCATATTTGTACCTTTAAAAACCTGAAGATTGTGAAAAAATTCATCAGTAGCGACATTCTCAGATACACTGTGTTTGTTTGCTCTTGTTCAGTTACCACGTTACTGCCTTCCTGATACATTTGTTACGCGAGATGGTGGGAGACAAAAATAGAGCCACTCCCTGCCGCAGATACAGGATACAACCTTGAAACAGGATCAGAAATCAGTACCCCCGTGATATTGGCGTTTATTGCAACCACACTTGCCAATGTTATGTTCGTTCGTAGTTATTCATGCCTCTTTCTGTTCCCCGCACATAAGTAAATTAAGGTGGTGGGATTAGTCAGAATTTTAATTTTCTTTTTTCCGTTTCCTATATTTTCAGATATTCTGCAATAAGCATATAAATGCCTTCTGTATTGGGTTTTTTGAACTTTTTAATTACAGAAATAATACATGCTTGTTATTTAAGAGTCAGAACAAAAGCATTTAAAGTAAAAAGCAAGGGCCTCCACCATCTTCTTCCTGCTAATTCTGTTTTCTGGATATAATCTCTGTTACTAGTTTATTGTTAGTTTGCTGTGCATAACCTTGCAAACTTTTTCCTCGCTTACACAAGTTTGTTGTTTTGATTTTGTTTTGTTTTGTTTTTAACAAAAGTGGAGTTAAAGTATACAAATTTTTCTGCCCCTTGATTTTTTTTACTTAACACTGTGTCATGGGTGTCTTCTCATGTCAGTACACATAAATGAACTCATTATTCTTAATGCTCATTTGGATTTTTTTTATTTGTTTACCCTTGCAAATAGTATAGCCACAAACATCTTTGAGAACTTAGGCAAATATTTCTGTGGGATACAGTGCTGGAAATAGAGTTGATGTGCTTTAAAATTTTCCATAGATGACGAAATTGCCCTCCTAAAAGCCATTGTTTTACATTCCCACAAACCGTTTCCCCACACTCTCATTTTTACCAATTTCAAAGGCAAGAAGGAAAAGCATTTTATTGATTACTAAGGAGTTTGAACATCATTTTGTACACTCGTTGGCCATTTTTATATCTCCTCTGAATTGCTTCTTCATGTCCTTCATCCATTTTCCTCGTTGGGTTGACTGTCTTCTCCTTATTTGTTTGTAAGAGAGCTTAATTTACTGTCGGTGTTAACCTTTTGTTGCATATGTTGCAAATATTTTGTGCCCCCATCTGGTTTTTAACTTTGTTTATTGTATCTTTTATTTGCAGAAGTTTTTTAATAAATGTATCTTTGAAAATAAATAACAGTTCAAAACAAAAATACTTGTACCTACAGTGAATATTCAGTAAATATCTGTCAATTTGCTTAACCTTCTTTTTTTGACTTGTTTTACTTGAGAACAACCTACAGAAAGGAGGATTGGTGTTTTCTGTTTCATCTAGAATTTCTCCTTGATCTCTATTTTAAGTCTATCTTGAATGCTTTTGGGGCCCTAGATACAAAGGGATAATCGACTCAGTGTTTCAGTCAGCATTGCTCTTTGCCTTGACATTCCTTTTGTTAGCTTAGCTTTGTTAATTAGATATTTGATCTACTTATCACTCAAAAGGGTTATGTCAGTTTCTTAGAATAACCTGAAATACGAATCCTCCCCATAGGTAATATGTAATAATATATTTTCCTTCCCTGCCAAGTTGTAGTATTGCTTTTTTATAAGAATGTATTTGAAATGTGTAAGGAACGCTGAATTCCTTCAAAGAAGAACACAAATCAATTTAAAACAATCGTAAACAGTTCAGGGGTGTATGTTCGCTTCCTAGAACTCCCAGGTCAGCGTGATCGATTCCCTGGTTTACCTGAAAGGGCAGTTACTGAAGAGTCCGTTTCAGAACAGCAGCAGTCTGGGCTTCCACGTCCCCGTGACCGTCTGCCTCTTCCACTCCCCCAACGATGTAGTGCAGGCTGGTGAAGCAGGGCAGCAAAGATCCAAGCCTGACGTTGAGCAGGTAGGTAAAGTATCCGCCAGTGGCCAACTGTGTTTAGAAACTTTTTAATCTTGACAGATCCAGGTATCACACAGCCTCTCCCTAAATCTCTAAAGAGAATTCAGCCCAGTAAGCACCACTGAAAAGACCACTCTGTCAGGTCTGCTCCGGGGTCTTCCTCTCTATTCCACCAGTGAGCCAAGACTACCTAGTGCTGTAAGCCAGTGCAGAGAACTTAGTAAAGTGCTTGGCACATGGTACACACTCAATCAATTCAATTTGCTATTCATGTGAAAAGATGTTCAACATCATTGTCGTTAGGGAAATGCAAATCAAACCACAATGAGATAGCACTTCCCATCCAAAAAGACAGACAATAACAAATGTTGACAAGGAGGCAGAGAAATTAGAACCTTCGTGAATTGTTGGCTTGTAAAATGACTCAGCCACTTTGGCAAACAGTTTGACAGTTCCTCAAAATGTTGAAATGGAATTACCCCGTGACCCAGCAATTCCAGTCCTTGGAATATACACACATATGTCCACACTAGAACTTATGTACTCATGTCACAGCAGCATTATTCAAATAGCCAAATAGCCAAAAAGTGGAAATAAGCCAAATGTCCATGATCTGAGGAATGGATAAATAAAACATGGTATATCCATATGATAGAATATTATTCGGCAACGAAAGAGAGTGAAGTACTGGTGCAACCTGGATGAACCTTGGAAACGTTATGCTAAATGAAAGAAGCCAGTCACAAAGGACTGTATATTGTGATTCCATTTATATGAAATGTCCAGAAGAAGCAAATCTATGGATACTGAATTTAGATCAGTGGTTTCCTAGGACTAGGGGGATGAGGACAGGAGAATGGACAGTGACCGCTACTGGGTACTGGGTTTATTTTAGGGGAGGTGAAAATGATCTAAAATTAGATCATGTGATAGTTGCACTGTGAATATACTGAAAAACATGGAATTGTATACTCTGGGTGGATTGTATGTGTGAATTTCATTTCAATAAAGCTGTTTAAAAGAAAAACCTATCATAAGCAAGTCTAGGGCAGCTTATATCATAGGGCAAAGAAATATTTCCTTCGGTGGCCCCCTTAGTTGATATGAAGGATGGTGAGTCTTTAGGCAGATGGCAAGTACTTTCAATGGGTCCTCTCCAGTGAATGTCACCCTTCATTACATCACTGTCAAAATCCTTGCTCCCTGGGGCCGGCCCCATGGCCGAGTGGTTAAGTTCGTGGGCTCCGCTTTAGCAGCCCAGGGTTTGGATCCTGGGTGGGGACATGGCACTGCTCAGTAGGCCACGTTGAGGCGGCATCCCACATGCCACAACTAGAAGGACCTACAACTAAAATATACAACTATGTTCCGGGGGGATATGGGGAGAAAAAAGCAGGAAAAAAAAAAAAAAGAAGAAGATTAGCAACAGTTGTTAGCTCAGGTGCCAATCTTTGAAAAAAAAAATCCTTGCTCCCCTTCCAACCCTCTCAAAATCATTATTTCACTAACACAATATACTGAGGTTACGTGTTGTTTCCCTCTAAATGCAGGTAGAAAATGTGCTGAAAACATCCTTGCTGGCCCTTGGTAGGATGCAGGAAGAATTTCTACAGCAGAAGAACTTTTCTGAGTCTTCAGTGACTTTGACCTCTTCGATTGCTACTCTGATGCTGAGCAGGTAACAGAGGAGGAAGGAAGGGGGAGAGTTTCGTTTTAGGTTTTTGACCTTTAGAGAACACACAGAAATTTATTCCCATTTAACTTCTTTTTCATTAGCCAAAACATATCAACTTTGCCTCTGAGCTCTTACACGCTGGGTTACCCAGCACCCGTGAGGTTAGGCTTTCCATCAGCTTCAGCCTTGGAGGAGCTCTTGAATGAACACCCAGAAGTTAATGTCCAGGTGAGTGTGAAATTGATTCTGATCAGAATGAAAATGGGATTTGAGAGCTGTAGGCATTTGGGTGAAAGGAATGCACCATGAAATGTAAGCCGACCGGCCAAATGAGATAATGTCGTGTGCCACTAATTCCTCTTACACTGGCAGGAATGGAGTCCTCTTAAAAATGATCCAGTGTAGGGGCTGGCCCCATGGCCGAGTGGTTAAGTTCGTGCACTCCGCTGCAGGCAGCCCAGGGTTTCATTGTTTTGAATCCTGGGCGTGGACATGGCACTGCTCACCAACCCACGCTGAGGCAGCGTCCCACATGCCACAGCTAGAAGGACCCACAATGAAGGACGCACAACTATGTACTGGGGGGGCTTTGGGGAGAAAAGGGGAAAAAAAATAAAATCTTTATAAAAAAAATGATCCAGTGTAGAAGTTGGGAGCAGTAAACAGACTTCTGGATTTAACTAAGTTTCTCTGTTATGATTTGAATTGATCTCAGCTCTTCACTATTTATACAAAGCTTGGGATATCTGAATAATTATTGACTTAAAATACCAACCTAGTCATAGCAGTATATTGTTTTTCTTTCAGCAATTACCTATAAACAGAAGTAGAGTTTTTGCCTTACCCTGGAGGGCAGAATACTTACTTCCTAGTAAAATAGAATCCTGCAGGTATAAAAATGTAAAAATTAAGAATTCTGAGGGTTACAAGTAAATGACTCATCTTTACTTAATTCTTTCTCATATGATGTTATAATGAGAAATATTTCATTTGAGATCCTGGCAAAGGGACAATCCCAACATTTACTTTAATTTATGATATCTGATACCTTATTACCTATCGGGGTGTTATTTATAAATATTTCAGCAATTTATGAGACTGGAGTTTTCTTGTCTCTAGGTAACAGGACTAGCTTTCAATCCCTTCAAGGATTTTGATGACAAGAACATTGTTGGAAGCGTCGGAAGTGTGTTACTAAGCTCTAATCATAAATTGCTCCAAGTCCGTGATTTAGTGGAAGATATTGAGGTATGGCTTGACTATTAGGGAATAAATAGAAGAGAATAGGAGTTCCTGGAGAATAGGCTAGAAGGATACAATGCCTTGAAGGATATCATTTTAGATTTATTGCCGTGCCATTGTTTTGTTATTCACATCTTTACTTAGGAACTTTCACAAAGAGATCTGCCTTAGCCTTAGGAGAAGGTGTTTTAGGTCTTAGACTATATACTCTTCCTTAACCCCTTGCACTGCGTTACCTACTAACATTCAAAGAGGGAGACCAAGGAAGTTTCGTTCCATTATTATTATAAAGGAGGCTGAAAGGCATCAATGGATGGGCCATCTTAAACTTGAAGATTGATTAACTGTGTCTTATTCTAGATCACACTCTGGAGAAACGTTAGCACGGAAACCCATCCCAGCAGCCTCAACACTAGCACAGAGCATTTTCTTATCACCGTGAACGTCACTTCCCTGGAGAAGTCCCTGATAGTGTGCATAGAGCCTGAACATCCCCTTTCAATGACACTCTACCTGGGGTTCCAGTATCAGCCTAACCACACTCACTTCCACCTGAGCATCACCCTTCCGAAGGACCAGGTGTGGCAAAAAGGTAAAACCCCAACCAGATGTCAGAAACTTACTGTGAAGTGCATTTTTGTCTTTCTTTTTTTTAACTTTTTGTTTTGAGGTAATTGTAGATTCACATGCTATTGTAAAAAATAAAACTGAGAGATCTCATAGGCCTTTCACCCAGTTTCTCCTAATGATAGCATCTTGCATGACTACAGTGCTATATCACAATTGGGAAATGGCATTGAAACAATGCACTGACCTTATTCAGATTTCACCAGTTTTATAGGCACTCATTTCTGCGTGTGTGAGTGTGTATTTAATTCTATGTAATTTTATCACATGTATAGACACCTGTGAGCATGAAGTGCATTTTCAAAAAAGATAGATTATGGGATGGATAGAGGGATATATATGTGATAAAGCAAATTTAGTAAAATGTTAATTGTAGAATCTGGTTAGCGATTATATGAGTGTTCACTGTAAAATTCTCTCAACTTTCTATATGGTTGAAAATTTTCATAATGAAATGTTGAGACTCCCTGCAGAGGTAAATTTCCAGCATGATGGATCATAAATATTTCAAACTTTATATTCCATAGATGAGTATATATGCAATGTGTCATTTATATGTCAGCTTTTCTTCTAATCTTAGATATGAGTAAGGCCCAGAGATATCGCAGTAAATCTTGGTATAAGACCAGAATGACTACATTGTAGTTTAGAAAAGTTAAGAATTTCTGAGACATGTATAAGTAGCTAGGAATTTCTAAGATATGTAAATAGTACCTAGATATACTTGACCAAAAAACATATCCTCTGGATATAAGCTTTAAATGTTGTACTGAAAAGTCTTAATAAAGAACTCCCTCTTTTGCATTAAAAAAAAAAATGTTGGGGAAAATAATCACGATGGGTAAAGCATGTCATAGTCCCCCTTCCCCGCTTCGTGACAGTCTTCCCGTGTTGAACGAGCTTCCTCTGGCTCTTGCACCGGCCTCACCAACACAGGAAAGACTGCTTTTTAAGTGATTCTTCCCATTGGATGAGGCACCTGAGACAGCAGCTCTCCCTCCGGGCTGCCAGCTGCACAGTTCTGTCTGCATTACCAACAGGCTCCTTCCTGGTTCAGAACGCGCAGTCCGTTCTTCCTGCTGATCTTGGCAATAAGATCATGTCATTTGGAGCTGGAAGGGGTCTTAGGGGTCCTTTGGTCCAGACTCCTTGTTTGAAAGACGAGAAAACTAGAGAGATTGGGTGACATGCCATAGCTGTTAGCAGCCACCTGGGGACAGACCTGAAATTGGCCTCCAGTGTGCAGTCCTGGACTCCTTCCCTGGAACCACTCTGTTCCTATCCTTGCTTAGTCCTTGCGTTTCTTTTGTTGCCTAGATCTTCTGGGTATTAACTTTGATTTGTAATTATTTCATTTTACTAAAACTTGTAATACATTCTAATTCATTAGACCTAAATTTTTGTTTATCAAAAGAATATGAATTTTACCGGAACAAAAGTAATGCAGAGCCCTTGATCGTATCACTGATCATTTTAAAAAAATCCTTTGTGACTCTAGGTTTATTACTTCCTTGTTTGTAAAATAAAATAACAACAATAATAATAAACTCTTCAGAAGAACGGTTCTGCTGGTATTTTTCACCCATTTGAGATACAACTAAGCCCTGTGCTGTGTTCTCAGATGAGGAGTATACCTGGGTGCTGACCCCAGAGAGTCTGCAGTATGGGATCGGCTCCTACTACATAACAGGCATGTTGAAGGAAAGCAAGGAGAGCGCTCAGCAGCCGCCCACCCTGTTCTCGGTGGTAACTGCCGTCACTCAGTGCTATTTCTGGGACAACCGCAACAGCACGTGGAAGAGCGATGGATGCCAGGTAGGAAGCTGCGTCCTGCCCCTGCCTCTCATCTTCCTCGGCTGGCATTAAACACGGTGCATCTGTTATCTCAGCTGGGGCAGCCCAGAGGGAAAACTCACCAGAAGGGGAATAAATCCACCTGGGAAAAAGGAGGAGGGTTGTGTGTAGTGGTCCAGGAAAGAGTTTGTTTTTTCTATTTGTAATTCCTTTCTCAAACATTAGTCTAAGGTAAATTGGACAATTCTAGGTAAGAAAAGCAGTATGAAAGCTCTTACACTGTACAAGTATTAAGTATGTTGTGGGTAAAGTGAAACGAACTTCCTGCTAAATAAAAGAGAATTTTTGTACTTAAAAATAAGCCAGCAGCTTCTTCTACATTCCAGGCCAGGTGCGGACAGATTGTCACTTTCATAATGATTGCCTAGTTCCAGGTGTCTGCCCACTTTAAGATGGCACTATATGTTTTCACATTGTGATTCTGTGAGATCCTGACTAATTTAAGTCCTGGTTCAGTTGCACAAAGAATGTGGTGGAAGGTTCTGGAAATCATGAGGGCGTTCTTCTTAAAAGATTTGAAAAAGTATTACCCAGATTGGGAATAGTGGGAGAGAGGATGCTCTGGAAGGCATCTGCACCATTTGCGGCCTCAAGCAGTGATTTCTGGATGATCTGGAGCAGCGCTTCTCAAGCAAATCCTCTAACTGGGAGCCTGTCAAAATGCAGATTCTGTTGCTGTAAATCGGGTGGATCTGAGAGTCTGCCTTTCCAGCAAGCCCCCAGGTGATGTCAGTGCTGCTGGTCAGGGAAGCCACAATTTGGGTAGCAAGGCTTGAGAGCTTCTCTCTTCGCACAGTGACACACTGATGGCAAAAGGCATCAGGATATTTCCTGCCTCCATGAAGCTCTGATAGTGCGTGATCTCCATGAAAGGGGCAGAGCTGCAGAAACAGGATGAGAGTTCCTCCAAGGCAGAGTGTAGACTGGACAACCAGAACTTAACCGTGTGCCGTGGAAAGAAGTCTGTCATAAGGATGTTATTTTAGGCTTTTCATTTGCAAAATCAAACATGGAATTGGTACCTTCTGCTTATTCACCTAGTAACTTTTTAAAAAATATTTTTTATGAAGAAATGTTACAACATATGGAAAGTTATAGGAAATAATATAATAAAAATCATTAAACACACCACTCAGCTTTTCACAAAGTTAGTATTTTGCTCCACTTGGTTCAGATTTTTAAAAATAATAAAACAGGAGTGATCGAAGTCCACGGTGTGCCCCTCACTGATCTCATTTCTTCCCTCTCACCAAAGGGTAACCACTGTCCTGAATTTGGTCTGTGTATTCATTCTTTCAGCAAGTATTTATCGAGCATCTTCTACATGGCAGGCTGTGTCTAGGAGCTAGAGATACAGTGATGGACCAGACAGTGTCCTCACGAGCTTACATTCCAGTGAGGGAGGCTGACAGACGTAGATAAATGAGTGGTTTGCATGCTTTTGGTCTTTATGTAAATGGCACCATGCTACCCAGATCCTTCTTTAACTTGTTTTTTTCACTTGACATTTACACGTGTCGATACATCTAGTTCTAACTCGTTCATTTTTACTGCTGCATAACGTTACATCGGTTTACTTCTACTCATTTATTTACTTGTTCGTTTGTATGTTCTGCTGTTACTGGACCTACAGGTTGTTTCCTATTTTTTGTGGTTATAAACAATGCTGATAGAAACATTCTTCTTCACATCTCCTTGTGCACATGTGCAAAGTTCTCCTAGGATATATATTCAGAACTGAAATTGCACGATTCACAAAGTTTGTGCTTCTTCAGTCTTACCAGATATTGCCAAATTGCTGCCCACATTGGTCACGCCAGTTTTACCCCCAGCAGTGACGAAGCAAACCGGACATTCTTTTCCATCTCTAAATTGCCCTTGTTGGTGTTTTATGTTCGTCCCTTCCTTAGCAGTCTATGTAATTAGTATCAGTGTCTTGATTCTAATTCCAGGTTGGGCCACAGAGCACAATTCTGAGGACACAGTGTCTCTGTAACCACCTGACCTACTTTGGCAGTGACTTCTTCATTGTGCCCCGGACAGTGAATGTTGAAGACACGATCAAGCTGTTCCTTCGCGTGACCAACAACCCTGTTGGAGTGTCGTTGCTGGCCAGCCTGTTAGGATTCTATATGCTCATATTTGTGTGGGCTTGGAGAAAGGACCAAGCAGATATGCAGAAGGTGATGAGACTTTGATTCCAAAAGCTTTGCCGCGATGTCTTGAGTATGTTGAATAAGATGGAAAAAAAACACCTTCATCAAAAGAGGCTGGTAGCACGGTACTAGGTACTATAAAAATTCAAGTGGGACTTTTCTTAAATTTCTCTTCATATCTACTGTCTCACAGCCTAGGAACTTAACTCTTTATCTCCATTTTTTTTCTTTTAGCCAAAGCTGAACTCTCATATGACTCATTTAGGTTAGGAATAAGCCAAAAGAAAACAACTAGAGAACTTAACTATAATCAAATTCAAGTTTATCTCACTTTATACATTGGATATGAAAGTTATGTGTAAGTCAAATTATAATTTAATAACTGCAATAGATAAGAAATCTATAAGGAATTGTTTTTTAAACAAACAAAAAAATCCTTTGATGACAGCCTCTTCTTAATTTCTGTTCTATGTATTTCTTCTTCTTATATTTTGTTACACTTGGAAATTCTAGAATACAGACAAAGTGTCCGTTTCTTTATTGCTGGGAGTGTAGAGTGCCCATTTTCGTAAATAAAAATATAGGACACCCAGTTAAATTTGAATTTCAAATAAATAGTGAATGCATTTTAATTATGCCCTAAAATTATTCATTGTTTATCTGAAATTCAAGTTTAACTGGTTGTCTTAAGTGTTTATCTGGTAACCCTGCCTGGAAGGAGGGAGGTGGAAAGATTGAGAGGCCCAAGACCTGATCAGTTGATTCTCTGAATATTTCATTTTAGAGGCATAAGCCCAGGCCTTTCAGCCTCATCCCCCATTTCATCACATAACTGAGCTCTGCTTGTTTGTTTGTCATCTCACTGCACCTCACGCTTTCTTTCCGTAGAGCTGCCCGATCTGCAGCAGCGCCTCCTCCCGTTTCTTAGCTGGAGGAATCAGGGGCTGTACTAAGTGCAGCTCTGCCACTTTTCTTGGTTCTGCCTTTCCTGCAGGTGAAGGTCACTGTCCTGGCTGATAATGACCCCAGTTATCAATTTCACTACCTTATTGAGGTCTCCACTGGCTATCGAAGAAGGGCCGCTACAACCGCTAAGGTGAGGGAAATGAATGTTCTTCATTCGTTGCTTCGTGTCTTCTACCACACAAGATACACTCTAATGTGGTATCTGGGTGTCCCATAGTTTGTCACAGGGGATCTCAGCGAGTGGCATTTCCTAGTTCTAGACTGTGAATCTGAAGAGCCCTCTATACTAGTCTAGATCGCAGAGGCTCATCTCAGTACACTTTGCTCTGTCTTCGTCTTTCTCCTGAGGGATAAACCCAGACTCATGTTAGAACTTCCTGTATTTTATCTTTCCTTGTCACGTTTTAGGTGGTTATCACCCTCTATGGGTCCGAGGGACAGAGTGAGCCCCATCACCTTTGTGACTCCCAGAAGGCAGTCTTCGAACGAGGGGGACTGGATGTCTTCCTCCTCAGCGCTCGGTCCTCTCTGGGGGACTTGCACAGCCTTCGGCTCTGGCATGACAATTCGGGGGTCAGCCCTTCTTGGTAAGCACCTGTATCATGCTGGCTTGTTGGATCTTTTCTGTGAGTCTTCAGCATTCTGGGGAAAGACCTGCATGTCATCACAATAAATAACAATAACACTTTGGACCAAATAGTAACAAATGACTATTAGGTTTAATTTAAAACCTTTCTACAAAGAAACTCTGGAAAGAGATATGAATTTTTGTGGATGGTAGAATGAGAGATATTTTATTTTTGCTTTTATTTTCCTTGAATGTTGTCATGATTGTGAACAGCAAATAACAACAATGAAATATTGCCCCAAAATACCATAAGTTAAAGTATCTCTAAACATGAAAAACATCTTTAAAGAGTAAATTGAATAAACAACTATATACTGAATATACTTTGGGCCAAAATTAAGAGCTTAAGGAGAGGGGAACAAATGGAATCGTGGGATGTGTCTAGGGAGTTAGAGAGAGAAATGGTCAGTATGAGTATGTGAAGCAGACATGGGCTAGGTCCAGATGATTCTGCATCTCCCTTCAGGGGCACTCTGAGAATTAGGAGAGGTGGGTGGAGAGAGTAGATGATAAAATTAATCAAGGATGAAGATTATTGGTTTGTTGGAGTTAGGAAAAAAGAAGAGAATGAAATCAAAGATCTAAGGCCAGGTACTCAAATGAACCAGTTGCTGAATAATGCCCACCTGAGAGGATTATGCAGCCTGCCTGAAACTGTTAGCAGGACGAGTCTTTCCCTGCTAGGCTGGATGCACCAAGCGCTGGGCCACGAGAGCATCATAATTCGCCAGCTGCATCCATTCTGTTCAGGTATCTACAAGACAGTGTGTACACTATCATTCCAGTTATATTTAGAAAGGCAAATAATGTATAACAAGCACTTGAAAAGATGCTCCACATCATTAGTCATCAGGAAATGCAAACTAAAACCACAGTGAGAGAGCACTAAACACCCAGCAGAATGACTAAAAGTAAAAAGTCTGACAAAATCAATTTTGGGTGAGGATGGGGAGCAATGTGAGCTCTCAGACACTGTTGGTGGGAGTGAAAATGGTCCAGCCATGTTGGAGAACATTTGGCAGTTTCTTGTAAAATTAAACATACATTTACCATATGACCCAGAAATTCTACTCCTAGATAGTGAAAACGTATGTCCGTTCCGAGACTTATATACATATGTTCCTAACAGCTTTACTAATAGTAGCCCCAAACTTGAAACAACACAAACGTCCACTGGGTGAATGAATAAACAAATGTTAGTACATTTATTCAATGGAATACTACTCACCAACCAAAAGAACAGTCTACCTGTGCACACAACGTGGGCGAATCTCAAAAACATTATGCGGAGCAAAAGAATCCAGACACAAAGGAATACATACTGTACAACTCCACTATATGAAATTCTTTAAAAGGCAAACTAATCTATAGAGACAGAAAACAGATCAGTCATCACCTGGGGCCAGGGGTGAGCCTGAGGGGGGTTGGCTAGATAGGGGCACAAGGAAGCTTTTTGGGGTGATATCTTGATGATGGTGGTGCTTACACAAGTGTATACATTTGTCAAAATGCAGTGAATTGTACATTTTAAATGGGTGCCTTTTATCATATGTAAATTATACCACAATAAAGTTGATTTTTTCAAAAGTTTGTGTACATTGTGGCTGGCCCCGTGGCCAGGAGGTTAAGTTCACACACTCCGCTTCGGTGGCCCAGGGTTTCTCCAGTTCAAATCCTGGGTGCGGACATGGCACTGCTCATCAGGCCATGCTGAGATGGCATCTCACATGTCACAACTAGAACGACCCACTACTAAAATATGCAACTATGTACTGGGGGCTTTGGGGAGAAAAAGGAGGAAAAAAAAGAAGATTGGCAACCATTGTTAACTCAGGTGTCAATCTTTAAAAAAAAAGTTTGCATACAGGAAAAAAATCTAGAGTATATTACGTGTATACTGAATTATTACCAACAGTTATCTCTGGTGCTAAGTACGATTATGAATTTAAAAATTTTATTCAGTATACTTTTACATATTTTCAAAATTTTTAACAACGAATTTGTACAATCACATTAGATTCTTTTTTTTTCACGTATGAAAGGATAAGAGCATAAAAGTTACACTGGAAGCATAAAAAGCCCATGACTAGTTTCTCACCAATCGGAAAATGATTATTTTCTCTTTTTTTATACTTTGCTCTGAAATGAAAGCTTTAACAGTACGAGATGCACTAGCTAAGTTTAAACCAAATGCGACTTAGTCATCTGTGATTTTGTAAACCGCCTCAATAAGAGAGTCCCCAGAAATATTTTAGCTTTAAAAGACTCTCTTCTCCTCACACAGAAAATAACTTTCAGCTAACATTAAACAAGGATTTTCACCTGAGATTTGAATAGTTCCGTGACATTAAACATGGACTCTTGAAGAAGTAGCATCATTATGGCAAAGGAGGAGGTGAGCCAGCTGGTGGCACGGTGAAATCAAATAGGTTGAACAGGTGTCCTAGAGGACAAGTGTGCTCACAGTTGAATAAGGGAGGAATTAGACAGATGGACGAAATCTCAGGGCCTGTGGCTCCGTGAAGTCAAGATGAAGCCACAGAGCCCAATAGGACAAGAAGTCATTAGGATAAATGTTGAAGACCACTTCCACCTCCCATGTACATGCCCTCAGACCCTGGTTATGCAAGATAGAGGCAGATGGGATACTTAAGGGGGTGGCAGGGCACTGTCACATGTGGAACGAGGAAACTTACAGCATATATTCCCAGACGGAACTGTTCTGGGTTACAGAAGTCTGCACTGTGGTGTTTAGTACGTGAACTCCCTTGGAGGTTGGGAAGGGAGAAATGGGATCAACTCTCATGTCTTTCTTTAGTTCTTGCCTCACAAAGAAACAGCATCCTTTTACTTAGACACTCACTGACACTGCAAGATTACTTTTTTTAATTAATTAATTTTTATTAAGATATAATTGACATGTATTAGTTTCAGATGTACAGCATAATTATTTGATATTTGTATATATTGTGAAATTATCACAATAAATCTAGTTAGCATCATCACATATAGTTACAGAATTTTTTCTCTTGAGAACTTTTAAGATCTACTCTCTTAGCAACTTTCAAATATGCATTACAGTATTATTAACTATAGTCACCACGCTGTACATTATATCCCATGATTTAGTTATTTTATAACTGGAAGTTTGTACCTTTTTACTCCCTTCACCTGTTTCTCCCAGCCCCCACCCCCCGTCTCTAGCAATCACCGATCTGTTCTCTGCACCCATGAGCTTTTTTTATTATTATTTATTTTAGATACCACATATAATGAGATCATACAGTATTTGTCTTTGGCTGTCTGACTTATTTCACTTAGCGTAATGCCCTCGAGATCCATCTGTGTTGTTGAAAATGGCAAGATTTCATTCTTTTTTTGGCTGAATAATATTCCATCGTGTATATCTACCACATTTTCTTTATCCATTCATCCATCAATGGACATTTAGGTTGTTTCTATGAGATTACTTCTTATTACAGCTGCTCATTTGCGCCTACCTCCCTAACACCATTGTCTTCATTTTATATAGGTACGTAAACCAGGTAATTGTCAGTGACGTGGCAGGCAAAAGGAAATGGCATTTCCTGTGCAATTGTTGGCTGGCCATGGACCTTGGTGACTGCGAGTGTGACCGGGTCTTCATACCAGTCTCAAAGAAAGAGCTCTTTTCCTTTAGGTATTGTTGGGCAACAGTTGGGTTCTATAGGTCTCACAGGCTCTGTTCATTTTCTTCATTCTTTTTTCTTTCTCTCCCTCAGACTGGATAATTTCAGTTGACTCATCTTCAGGTTTGCTGACTCTTTTTTCTGGCTGCTCAGATCTGCTGTTTATCCTCTCTAGTGAATTTTTCATTTCACTTACTGTATTTTGCAACTACAGACTTTTTAAAAATAATTTCTGTATCTATATTGATATTTCCTATTTGGCAAGACATCATTCTCATTTACTTTCCTCTAGTTCTTTAGACATGGTTTCCTCTAGTTCTTTGAACATCTAGTAAATCCAGTGTCTTGGCTTCCTCAGGGACAATTTATTGACTGGTTTTGTGTGTGTCAGTTGTTGCAGGGGTGGGCATACTTTTTTCCCCATGTCTTGTGATCTTGTGTTGAAAACTGGACATTTTAAATAACAGAATGTGGCAACTCTGGAAATCAGATTCCCTTCCCCAACCCCAGGATTTGTTGTTCTTAGTGTTTGTTGTTGCTGTTTGTTTAATGACTTTTCTGAATTAATTCGGTCAAGTCTGTATTCTGTGTCATGTGTAACAACTGAAGTTTCTGCTCAGTTAGTTCAGTGACCAGCTAGTGACTGGACAGAGATTTCCCTAAATGTCCGGACCCAGTCGGTCTCCCAGTCTTTGCTGAGGGGTTCTGTGTGCACGTTGTGGCATGCCTTCAACACTCAGCAAGGCAACTGACAGCTCTGCCTTAGCCTTTATTTCCTGTTTGCTGAGAGCTTCAAGGTCATCCAGGAGCGAGCGCTTAGGGCCTCCTCAGACATTTCCCGAGTGTGCACACAACCCTGGGCATGCATGTGGCTACTAGATTCCCAGAAATATGTCAGAGTTTTTCAAAACTCCTATGGACTTCTCATTTTCCAGCTTTTTGGTTCTCCTATTATTGGTGCACCATGTCAGGTAGCAGTGAAGTTAAGCAATTGCCTGTGAATATTTTTGACAGTGCCCTCAGGGAAAAAGCGTTTTGCAGTGGGTGAGCACACCGGTCAAATAGGAACAGCCTCCCAGGTGGTGTTTTCCAGGGAACTACTAGACAGGTCAGATGATCACAGTTCTCTGGGAATGAGGCTTTGAAGGAGCTCCAGCCTTGTTCTGCTCCCTCTAGTGGCTGCCAGGCGGCTGGTTTTCGCTGTGATTGAAGGCTGTTGGTGTTCAAGGTTTCCGTGGAGCCAGAGAAAGGGAGTGGGGACTAGGGCAAGTTAAAATGCCACAAAGCTCACTGTTCTTACCGCTATTCAGTCATTTTTCTTGAACAGACACTCCCAGGTTGCTAAAAACCTTTGGATATTTACTTGAATTCTGAAAAATTTTTGATTCTGACTTTTTAAAAGTACTTTTATCATTGCTTTTATGGAAGAGAGAATTTTAGAGGTCCTTACACCATCCTTTTTGCTGACGCAAATGGATTTAGACAATTTACTACTTATAGCAATAGTAGCAGCCAGAGTAATACTTTGTGTCAGTTCCCGGAATCCCATTTCCCCCAGGGTGACGTGATTCTTGCACACATAGTGGAGATGTGTTACAAAAAAGAACCTAGATGAAGAGCTTCTGCTCTGATGTAGGGGCTGCTGGAAAACCTGTTTACCCTCCCCTGTGGATTGAGACCTTATCTTCATTACCCTGGAATGTAAGCAGATCTCTCAAAGGGGTAGGAACAAGGCATTTCTATCTTTATTACCCTAGAAGGTCTCTGCAGAGTGGGATGTCTCTATCTTTACAACCTGAAAATGTAAATAAATTTGCTCCAAAGACAGTCACTGTCACTGTCTCTGTCTCTGCGCTCTGTCTTTCCAGGGATGTCTGCTTATACAAAGAAACCTGAAAAGATAGTCCAGGAGTGAATTTTTTATTAATGCCTAGATGCGAAGTATTCATGGAGAATTGCTTTCCAACACTGCCTTTGTTGTTGTGTCAGTCTCCTGTCAATCTAGCTATTATTCTTTTAAGGTATACTGCCTTTTCTCTTTTTAATATTTTCTCTTTATCCTCGATGTTCTGAATTTTACCATAATTATTTCACTGTCGATTTGCTTTTTTATCCTTTTTGATACTCAGAGTATATTTTTTAAAAAGTTTTTTATTGTGGTAGAATACACCTAAAATAAAATGTACTTTTTTTGTTGTTGCAGGGGAAGATTTGCCCTATGCTAACATGTATGCCAACATCTTCCTCCATTTTCTTCCCCTCACAAAGCCCCAGTACATAGTTATGGATAGCTGTAAGTCCTTCTAGTTCTTCTCTGTGAGCTGCCACCACAGCATGGCTACTGACAGACAAGTAGGGTAGTTCCACGCCCAGGAACCGAACCTGGGCCACTGAAGTGGAGTGCCCTAAACTTTAACCACTAGGCCATCAGGGCTGGCCCCTAAAATGTACTTTTAATATGCAGAATCATGTCTCAATTCTGAAAATTTCTCAGATGTCACTTCTGAAAATATTGTTCCTCTGATATTCCCTTACTGCATGTTGGAGCTTCTCAAACTATCCTCCATGTTTTTAAACTGCTCTTGCATATTTATTTTCTTTTTGCTTGTGGTGTGTTTTTCTGTGGTGTATGCTGGGTGAATTCTTTAGTGCTACATTTCAGTTCACTAATTTTCTCTTCAACCATGTCCTAAGTTTGTTGTTTTGATGACTATATTTTTCAGTTTCAAGAGTTCTAATTTATTTCTGTGTTTTTCATAATTTTTATTCTCTTAAGTGAATATCATTCCTTTACTTGTATCTTTGAGCAACCCAAAATACACATTTTAAAGTCTTTGTCAGACTATCCCATAAAATTAATTTCTTCTGGACTGAATTATTGATTGTGTTGGCTGCCCTTAGATTTCTTCATGTGTTTAGGGATTTTGGGTTGCATGTTCATTTTGAGTGTGTTTACTGTTAAATCTCTCTCTCTTTCCCTCTCCACACTCAAAACTCCACCCTGACTAGTAGTTTTGCTGCTGTTTCCATCCAACCCTTCACATCTCTAGTCTAGAACTAGGACTTGTTGTATGATAGCATTTTGGACCTCCTATTCCTTAATGAAATTAATGAAACTTGAGCTGTTGCAGATCTTGTCATGAGCCAGTGGATCTCTTGGCTCAACTCCTGGTCGTAGGCTGTCCTTTTTCACCCAACTCTCTATCTATAAATTTTTAGCCCTGTGGCAGTTTTTTGTTCTGTAGTATCCTTTCATGAACTCCAGCCTCAACCCTGGCTTCAAGCAGTGAAGTTGGCTTTATTCTCTCTTTTCCCAGCCTATGAAACACTTGTAGCCACAGTTACCTTACAAGAGGCAAACTCCCACTTACGTATTGCCTCTTCCAGACCTGGAGCCCAGCAATCCTATGGCTTCTTTCCCACTCACCACCTAGTTTTCTCATTCCATTCCTCTTCCTCAGAGATGTTTATTTTGTTTTTAAGCCTAGCCAATATTTTTGGTTCTTTCTTTTTATATCTTATTTATAGTACCTTCTGGAGGAGAGAAGATGCTCAAAGTATAAATTTACCAAACTATCTTGATTGGAAGCCTAATGTAGACTTTTGAAGAGTAAAAGATTTATCAAAAGTCTTATAAAGCTAAAGCAACAGTTTATAATTTTAAGTTCTCATACAGTATAAATTACCCTTATCCACAAAAATATTTTATCCTAAAAGAACAAAAAGAATCATATTATCATGTCATTTGAAAGCTTCTTCAGAGAGGTGTTGAGTAGTGGCTGAGTTGTTGCTATGGAGCTTGTTGCCAGGCAAACCACGTCTTAGTCCAAGGCACTTTCGGAATGGAGTCTCATGTCTCTCCTGTCCTAATTTATCTTTTTAGACACTTGTTCTCCTCCATGATTGTAGAAAAGTTCACCCAGGATTATCTATGGCTCTCAGTTGCAACTCGACATCCCTGGAACCAGTTTACACGAGTCCAGAGGCTCACTTGCTGCATGACCCTGCTTCTTTGCAACATGGTCATCAACATTATGTTCTGGAAGATAAATGGCACCACTGCCAAGAGAGATGAGCAAGGTATGGATGAGCCCCGACGTGTGGTGTTTGTGTTATGTAATCCTTTTATTATACTCCACTCCTTACTTTCAGGGTTAGAAACAGAATTATGGTGCACCTTTGTTTTTCCTTTGCTGCCCTAACATAAGAACACTAACAAATTTTCTCGCTGTTCTCATTCATCAATAAATGAAGCAGCCTTAGGAACACATCAGGATCTTTACTGCCATGATAATCTTCTATCCTTAGATAATCATAGTTCAATTGCTAAACCAATACTTAAACCTGGGAGGAGAATGGTTTTGAGATGATTTTAATTGTTGAGGATGCAGGTTGATGTAAGGCTTTTCTTTCAGTGGGTCCATTTGCTGTGACCTGGTCCGAACTGCTCATCAGCCTCCAAACTGCTGTCATCCTCTTCCCAATCAATCTTGTCATTGGGCAGCTCTTCCCGTTGATTCAACCGCAGGAACCTCTGCCTCCCTTTCCTCCCATCCAGGCCTCCTGCCTCTCAGATGCTTCTTTGGAGCCTCTTTCGCTTGCAAAGGTAGTTGAGGTGAGCTTGGTATCAAATTTTACAGGTAAGTGGCATGCTCCCCTCCCCCATGTAGTGGGAAAGACCAATGGAAGGGATCTCCTGGAAGGCTCTTGGGGTCCTGTTAACCTTGATAGCTTTTCCCTAATTCTTGTCCCCTGAGTTGCGATCCATCACACCTCTAGTTTTTTCTCCTGATTTTGAAGTATTCTGAGGGCTGAATGTGAGTACAGAACGTACTTCTCTGGAGTTGTTTTAGTTTTGGCTGTTTGATCAAACTCTCCCTTCTTCTTTCATTCTATATTCTTTCACAAAACTAGTTTTGAAGCTACTGTGAGGTGACTCCTTTCTGAAAAAGTAGAGAGAAAACGGAAAATTAAGGTTCTTTACACTAAGCACATGCCCCTCTGAGTAAAGGAACAGCCGTGCTACCATCTATAATTGCTGCCAGTCCTGGGCTAATGTGAAACACACTGGCTTTTCTCATCTTGCTTCTACATTCAGGAATTAAAGGAAACTGTGGGATTCCTGCTCAGGAGAAACACCTACCTACTCTCAGAGTGTGAACCATCTTTGTGGTGTTCTTACAACATTAACAAGCTGGTGAAACTTTTATCCAGCCTCATTTATTCTCACTTAGTGGCTCAAGGCTGTCATCAGCAGGCAGGATCCTATTGGGCAAATGGTAAGGTTCAGTAGGTTTTAGTGACTAGTCTTTTCTCTGCCTCCCACTCCCTTGCATGTCTCTTACTTTCTTGCTCATTCTTACCTCTCAGCATAACCAACAGACATGATACAACCGTCTGCTTGTTTTAATTTCCTTAAGCTCCCAGTGTAGAGCTGATAGCTTTGATCGCTCTCATGGCTTTCGAGACAATGTATCTGGTGACACAAAGTAAAGGATTAAGGAAAAACCCACAAAAATGTTCTCTGTATCAGACCCCCATATTCCGTCTGCTTGGTTGGAGGCAGTTGAAACTCGTCAGTTTTCTTCTTCTATGGAATGCTGAGATTAAGCAATTTATGGATTCTCGAATATAGTTTGGGCCTCCTGGGCTCTTACCTAGTATGAGTCACATGTACTGCAGTTCTGGTGAAAAAGATCAATTAGGTTTTAAAAGTCTCAAGGGCAAAGCTTAGAATTTTACAAATTGTTACAAAGTCACCAGCATGCTCAGAGAAGACAATAATATTGTAGATGTTGAGTCCAGTTTCCATTGACTGGGAAATTTAACCTCATCATCAATTAATGAATTGCTAGTCTCTACCAGTAATTACTATTTATTGAAATCTTTCACTTGTTAAAGTGTCACCCTGGAATATATTTTCAGCGGTCCCTGAAAATGACCGTCATTTCCGCTATTACTTGCTCCGAGTTCTTCAGAGGCTGCAATGTCACTTAAGCACACTGGGTCCCACCCAGCTTGACCAGCCTTGTGACCTCCTGGATGTAGCCAGCCAGCTGCAGAAACTCCAGGAACTCTTGGAAACACATCTCCTTCCCGCAGAGCAAGGGTCATCCAGGTAAGGCACTGCACCGGGCCTCCATTATCACCTGTAAGCTTCCTGAACCTCCCTTCAACTGTTGGCTATGGGATTATTCCTTCAATTTCTCTTCTTAAGGGAGACAACCAGTTTCCCCATCCTGAGCCCAGCGGAAGGGAAGAAGTCCATCTCCACTGGCCTGCCCCGATGGTTGACTTCTATCTGCTGGCTCTTTCTGGGTGTCACGAGCCTGGCCACAGCCTTTTTTACTGCACTTTATAGCCTGGAACTGAACAAAGACCAAGCCACCAGCTGGGTTATTTCGATGATATTATCAGTGCTTCAGAACATCTTCATCAGCCAGCCAGTAAAGGTACGTGAGAAACGGCCACACGGGCACGGGAGGAACCATTATAGTTTCAGGAAGTTTGGGAAACTGAGCTCCGTGGGTGTTAATCCAAGGTGGCCAATGGCTCTGACAATTTGACAAAAATAAAACCAAAAAAAAAAACCAGAAATAGCAGCGTGAAATTTGTTAGGAATATGTGTGGAGTAGTCACAGAAAAAACTAACAAGAACTGATAGACTAGTAGAAGTATTAGCAGAAAAGGATGGGGCAGTTAAGAGGGACAAGTGAAAAAACCAATGGTAGCAAACTACTGTGGAAAAAAAGCAACATAACACTTTTTAAAAACTTAATTAAGGAAAATGTCACACAAAAGTGTAGAAAATAATGAATCCTAAAGTTCTGTTACCCAGTTCAACAATTACCAATTCATGGCCAATCATGTTTCATCTATTTGGGGAAAAAAAATCATATCATTTGTCCATAAATATTTCAGTCTGTATATATATATATATATATATATATATATATATATATATTTTTTTTTTTTTTTGAGGAAGATTAGCCCTGAGCTAACATCCACTGCCAATCCTCCTCTTTTTGCTGAGGAAGATTGGCCTTGAGCTAACATCCAGGCCCATCTTCCTCTACTTTATATATGGGACGCCTGCCACAGCGTGGCTTGACAAGCAATGCATACGTCCATGCCCGGGATCCAAACCTGCAAACTCCGGCCTGCCAAAGTGGAGCACATGAACTTAACCACTGCGCCAATGGGCCAGCCCCTCAGTCTGTATATTTTTAAAAGATTAAGACTGTTAAAACATAAGTATAAAACCATTATCACATCTAAATTAATCATCTCTTAATATGAATGTACTTAACACTACTGAACTATACACTTTAAAAAGGTTAAAATAGTAAGTTTTTCATGTATATTTTACAATTTTTAAAAAATCCAGTCGGTATTAGATTTTCCCAGTTATCTCATGTTTATTTTATAGTTTTGTTCAAATCAAGATCTAAATAAGGTCCATGTGTTGCAATTAGCTGCTATGTCTCTTAAGTATTTTTAATAGTTAATCTATATGCTCCCCCTTCTTTTCCCTCTTTCTCTCTCTATTCTTGCTATTTTCCTCACAATATATTTGTTGAAGAAACCAAGTTGTTTGTCCTGTAGAGTTTCCAACATTCTGGATTTTGGTGATAGGATTGTCCCTGCTTTAAAACCCCAGAAGGTGGGCCTCAGCTCCCACAAGCAGATATGAGGAGCTCTTAGAATTCTTGATGCCCAGGCCTCACTCCAGACCAGTGAGATCGTCGTCTCCGGAGGTGGGCGCCAAGGTCCAACAGGTTTTAAAGCTCCACGGGTGTTCTGCCCTGTTTGAGACCCACTGGTCCTAGAAGAGGGACCAAGTACAAGGAGTTGGGTAGAGCTTAATTAAAAAGAACTGCTGGAGGAGACAGACCAAAGACTAACAAGAGCTCTGGAGGAGAGTCATTATAGCAGACACACAGGCAAAGGCTTTCAGGAGATGGAAAATGCGATTTATGAAAATCAGAAATTGAGTTGAAGGAGAGGTCATTATTGAGACCCAAATTCATGACCAGGAAGATCAAGTAAACCAAAATAATGCAAAACATAAAACATAAATAAAAATATTGAAGCCATAATGAAATAGAGACCTAGGCAGTAGATCCAGGGTAACTAACATGCAGTTAATAGGAGTGGTAGTAATTAATCAATCAAAACCTCCACCATTGCAGAGAAATATTAAATTTATCTACTAAAAGGCCTCAGCTAGTTCCAGGCATGAATTTAAAAGGACACACACTGAGACGGAGGATGGCAGTTCTGGGCTGGGGCCCAGGATTCTGCATCCTGACAAGTTCTCAGGCGATGCTGATGCTGCTGCTCCGTGGATCCCCCTTGGAGTAGATTATTATATGAATAATAAATCTAGTTTCTTTGAGAAGTCAATAGCTTTTTAAAAAAAGTTAATGGAGGTGGACTGTTGTAGGCCTTTTGAATAAATGAGACATTTTTAATATGGATAGAATATTATACTAGGAAATTATTGATAATTTCCTTAAGTGTGATAATGATATGAAAATGTTTGGATTTTTTGGTGATATGTACTTGAACAGGCAGCCCTTGCTTTGCCTTGTCTCAGTGCGCATGAATTTCAGTTACCATGGTTTAGTTAAATATTACTGGTTTCCCAGCAACACAGTTCAGATCCCAGTTACCGTGGAATATTAACTGTGAGTGACTGCACAAAGTACAAACTACGGCTCGCTCTTCAGCCCACAGATCACCTCATAAATAACAGGTGGTCAGTCACCAGTCATGTCACTTCTTTTAAAGTCTGTGGGTGATTTGTCACCTGTTACCCAGTTCATGACAGACAGCAAAGTGTGTAGTTGTGTTATTTCCTCGTCTCCCAGTCACAAACTCTGTGATATTTTACCAAAAAATGGATAATTGAGAGAGGGAATTGGCCAACAAAGATGAAAATGCAACAAAGAAACAGAAAGTGATGACCCTGGAAGTGAAATTTAAATAGAATGTAGAGTTACAGAAGAAGCCACTGGCTGTGGGGACGTTGACGCTGCCTGAGGTCAAGAGTCTCTAGATATGTAGCCCCGTGAACTTAGTCAAATTTATCAGCATAGATGGAGAAACTGGTTGTGACGAAAAGGATGATACGTCTCAGAGGAAGTGGCGCTGGCAAAAAACTTACTTTAAAGGAACTCGGATATTTCACAGCATTGAAAGCTGTGATAAAGGATAAAATGCTGGAAGCCAATCCACTCTTAGAAAAGAGTATGACAGTTCACCAAAGGCGTAGAGAAGATGCTCTCTCTGTGTCGCGAGCTGTACAGGAAGAGGGAGGTGAGCCCTGTGCACACTGTTCTTGATAAGTTTTTTACAAAGAAATAAAACACTTCAATTCTCAGTGTTTCTAACATTTTAAGTTATAGTGGACTAAATACATCTTAGTTTTACTACTTTTTAAAGTTTGCTTATACCTGCATAACTGACAATAAGAGATTTTAATGGTTTGACAAGAATCTTTAAATGTCACAGAACAATCGTAATTTTTCCCACTGATTATTAAGGTCACTTTGCACAGTTTCAGCCTGTAAGGTCGTTTTTATGATCCCACTCTACCATGCAAAGTGAGGACTACTTTTATTTAGGTGTGAAATGTCATGATGTCTATTATTTTCAAGTGGTTCAGAAAAAAAGCAAAGCAAATATGTGCATTATTAACTTTTGTATCTTCCAATTTTTATGTATGTTTAAAAATTTTAATAATAAAATGTCAGACAAAAATAACTCAAAATGGTTAATATATCAAAATGTAAAGGTTTTGGAAGAAAACGTAGGAGAAAATCTTTGTAACCTTAGGTTAGGCAAGGAGCTCTCGTATACAACACCACAAGCACAATCCATAAAAGAAAAAATTGATAAATTGGACTTCATCAAAATTAAACACTTTTGCTCTGTGAAGGATACTCAAGGGACTGAAAAGGCAATCCACACACTGGAAAAAAAATTTGCAAATCACATATCTGACAAAGGACTTGTATTCAGAATATACAAAGAACCTCGAAACTCAATAGTAAGAAAACGATCCAATTTTGTAAATGGGCAAAAGGTTTGAGAAGACATTTCACCAAAGAAGAGATACAGATGGCAAACAAGCACATGAAAAATGCTCAACATTACTCATTAGGGAAATGCAAATTAAAACCACAATGAAATACCACTATGCATCTACTAGCATGACTTAAAAAATATTAATAATACCAAGTGCTGGTGAGGATGCAGAGCACCTGGGAGCTCTCATGCAGTGGTGGGAGAGATGTAAAAATGCTATACCCACTTTAAAGAACCGTTTGCCAGTTTCTTACAGAGTTAAACGTACAGTTACCATATAATTTAGTAATCCCACTCCTAGTATTTACCAAAAGAAATAGAAACCTCTGTCACACAAAATTGTTGTGTGCCTATTTATAGCAGCTTTATTCTTTTTTTTTTTTTTTTAAGATTTTATTTTTTCCTTTTTCTCCCCAAAGCCCCCCGGTACATAGTTGTGTATTCTTCGTTGTGGGTTCTTCTAGTTGTGGCATGTGGGACCCTGCCTCAGCGTGGTCTGATGAGCAGTGCCATGTCCGCGCCCAGGATTCGAACCAACGAAACACTGGGCCGCCTGCAGCGGAGCGTGCGAACTTAACCACTCGGCCACGGGGCCAGCCCCATAGCAGCTTTATTCTTAATTGCTAAAAGCAGGAAACAACCCAAATGCCCATCAACTGGTGAAGGGATAAACTGTGGTATGTCAGTATAGTGGAAGACTGCACAGCAATGAAAAAGAACAAACCACTGATACATGTAACTATATGGATGAATCTCAAATATATTATCGTAAGTGAAAGAAGGAAATCTCAAAAGGAATACTATATGATTCCATTTATATGACATTCTGGAAAAGGCAGAAACTATACTGATGAAGAACACATCAGTGTTTGCCAGAGATTGAGATAGGAGAAAGGCTTGACCAAAAAGGGGCAGCCTGAGGGAATTAATTTTTTTTTGTGCTTTTTGGTGAGGAAGATTGGCCCTGAGCTAACATCTGTTGCTCATCTTCTGCTTTTTTTTTCTCCCCAAAGCCCCAGCACGTGGTTGGATATCCTAGTTGTAGGTCATTCTGGTTCTTCTGTGTGGGATGCTGCCACAGCATGGCCTGATGAGTGGTGTGCAGGTCCGCACCCAGGATCCGAACCAGTGAACCCCAGGCCGCCAAAGCAGAGCATGCCAACTTAACCACTTGGCCATGGAGCCAGCACCTGAGAGAATTTTTTGGACGATCAAACTGTTGTATATCCATCACCATAATCAAAATACCTAACTCTGTGCATTTGTCAAACTCATAGAATTATACACCAAAAAGAGTGATTTTTACTGTGTGTAATTAAAATGTAAATATTTTTTAAAAGCAAAAAAACCTTTGTGATCATAATAGCTAAAAAATTTGCAAAAAGTTTATCTCCACTGGTCAAATAAATTAGAACAATAAGATTCCACTTTTGCTTTTAAAAGTGGCAAAGAGGACTGGCCCCATGGCCTAGTGGTTAAGTTTGGTGTGCTCCGCTTTGGCAGCCCTGGTTTGGTTCCTGAACGCAGACCTACACCACTCATTGGTGTCCATGCTGTGGCAGCGACCCACAAAATAGAGGAAGATTGGCACAGATATTAGCTCAGGACAAATCTTCCTCAGGAAAAGAAAAATGGCAAAGAAAAACAAATGATAATACACAGTGATGCCAGGGAAAATGAACACTCAGTGCTGGGTGAGGAAAATCTGGTAATAAATGGTAAAAGCCTTCAAATTCTGCATCCCTTTGCTAAATAACTTTCAGTTCTCAGAATCTAACCTGAGAAAATTCAAGGTGGCTTATAATAATAATAATAAATTGGCAGCAACTTAAATGTCCAGAATTAGAGCATTGCTTAATGTACTATGAGACGGCCATATCCATGTAATGGAATACGGAGTACCATTAAAAACGTTGTAGAAAACATAATGATATGGTAAACTAGCCCTGTATATGAAGTACGATAAAAATCATTAAAGGATATATTCCAAATTTCAAGGGATTTTTTTAATCTCTAATTTTTCCCCTTTTTTAACTTTTATAATCATATATTCAGTTCAAAAAAGTTGGGGGGAAAGTATAAAAAAGGAACAGAAGAGATAGAAACCAACATATTAGCTTAGCTATTGGGATCGCTTCAGTGGAGAATTCAGTTGGACCCATGGTCAGATGTACTTTCTACTACTTTTCCCCAAGTCTAGTCCTTGGGACAATCCTCTAGAGGGCGACTTTAGGTCTGTTGAGCAGACACACCCAGAATTGCCACCTCACAATAGGCATGTGGCGCAACAGGCTGGAAATACCGCCCTTGACCTTTATTCTCCTGAGGCCTGGAGCGCTTTCCTCTCCTGCATGGAAACTGAAGGAGTTGGGGAGACTTGTTTCCCTCAACAGATATTTAAGGTCTTACTCAATTCTAAGATTCCATGTCTTCTTTTAGCAAAACTGAGATTTAATCCTTGGGACTTTTAAAGTGTAGCTTCTCCAGTCTAGTTCATCAAAGGTCTTCCAAAGACAGGTATTATTGAAGAACTTATACAAATCATCACAAATCATTTAATAGTTTAAGCTTTCCTAGCCAGCAGATTAAAGACCACAGGCAAAAATACAAATATTAACATTATATTAACTAAGTCCCCATGATTATGCAAAAATAATTATGAAATTACTTCTCAGTGTTCCATATAATATAGGGCCAAATAATTGAAATTTATTAATCATATCCACCTTCACCTTTACGTGACGATGTCACCTTCTTGAATCCTGCAATATCTGCTCATTGGTTTCTCCTATGATCTTCCCATCCAGGTGGTCTTCCTCACGTTGTTATCCTCACTGATGCTGAACAGGATGCCGTGGCTTCACAAAGAGAAGGAACAACAGACAAAGAGGATCTTGGCACTTTGGGGTAATTTGGGTTGTTCTAACTACTAATATCTAATTTTGCAAAGAGCAGATTATATCAGAACAGTGGGAGTCCAGCCACCTCACTGACTCACATTTATCCACGAAGGAATCTTGTCTCTAATCAGCTGCTTGCTCCTCCTCCTCTGCCCCCGGGGAACCAATCTGTCCCCAGAACTCATTATGCCTTCCTCCCTGGATTATCGCATCCTCTCAATGCTTCAACTCTCCCCTGTATTCTAGATCTCTTTCTCAGTCTCTTTCCTGCTCCTGAGCCCCAGATACTATTTCCAACTCCTCCCCAGCTGTATCTGATACCTGCAGGTGTCTCAAATTAACCATGCTCCAAACAGAATTATTTGCCTGCCCTGCAAATCCACTTTTTCTCTCCAATTAAGAGCATCAGTGTCCTTTAAAAATGTCAGAGTACTGCTAAATTCCTCCCTCATTCCCCACATTCAGTCCCCAAGCCTGAGGGATTTTATCCTCTACGTAACTGACTGGACCTACTTTTATCACATGGATGGACCTCACTAACACAATGGTGGGCAAAAAAGCAAGTTGCAAAAAAATTAAAACAATACTTCAATCATGCAAAACAATGCATGTCTTGCTTAGAGGATATTTCTCTCTCTATTTTTTTTTTAATGAAGAAATGCATGGGAATGATAAACTCAAATTCAGAAGAGGATTAGCTCTCTGTAGAAAAGAAGGGATACCATCAGAGAGGTACACGACAGACTTTCTGTTGGCCATCGCTTATTTCTTAAACTGAGCGGTGGACACATTACTAAGGGAGAGGTACCCCATTCCTTAATAAGATTAAAAACAATTAATAATCTCACTTCAGACTGCCTTCCTAGCCCCCATTTCACTTTTCCATGCTCTTGAATTGCTGTTCCCTCTGCCTAAAATGACTTGTTTTTATTATCCTTGTCCTTGTTTATCTGGAGAATTATATCTGACACATCCTTCAAAACAAATGTCAAATATCACTTCCTCTATGACACCTTCTCGACTTCCTCACGGAGATTTATTTTCTTCCTCTTCAGTGATCCACGCTGGCAAGTTTTATGTCATATGTCATTCCCTCTCTCTCCATCTTGATTTAAATATCTCTAGGTACATCTCAGTGTGGTCTACAGACCAACAGCATTGGCATCTCCTGGAACTGTCAGAAATGCAGAATCTGCATTTTAACGAAATTCCCAAGTGATTCCTATGCACCTTAAAATTTGAGAAACGCTGGTCTAAAACAGTACTCCCAAACTGTAGTCCAGTTTGTTTCTAATCCAAGATAAATACAGAAATTGAGAGTAATTTAGAAACTTTTATCACAATTGAGCAGACTAATTTTAGGCATATTGAATCTAATTTTCAATATGGGGCTTGTATTTTGTATGCCTCTGGTCTATTTCATTTTTCTAGTAATTAATTTTTATTGTATTTTATAAAAGTATCATTCCCCAGTGGATTGGGATTTAAAAAAAAAGTCCTTCCTGAGAGTTTGAGAAGCGCTGTTTAGATAGCTTTATTCTTTGTTTCTTCAACATCTAACTGGAGGTGCTCATAGTAGAGTGTCAACAATTGTTGATGAATAACTGCTTAATAATATATAACGCGTTTTTGGTCTACATTTGAATTTTTGGCAGCAAAATGTTCTTCATCGTTACCTGGCTCAAGAGATAAGAACAACCCCATCTATGTAGCCCCAGCTATGAACAGTCCAGTTAAGCGCCTGGAAAGACCCTTGAAAGACAAGCAACTCTTCAAGCTGACAGGAGATATTGTGGGTATGGAGAGGAAATGGTGGCATGTTGATACCGCGGCTCGTTTCCCACCGAGGAAAGGGGGAGTGAGAATAAGATGGAAAATACAGAAGGGTGGAAAAGTACATTAAAATATTCCCCTTGAAAACTTCTGGATTCCAGTAAACTTGGAGTCTTGAAATCTAATTGTGTGCTTGAATAAGTTACTTTCCCAACCTACAAAATGTAATAATAAAACGTGATCTGCATACTTCACAGGGTGGAGGAAAAAATGAATGTTTTGAAAAATAGCGATCCTATTAGTGCAAGGTTCAATGCCTGGTTCAGCATAGCTAGTATCTGGATTGTTGGATTCCCTGGACCAAAGAAGACACATTCTGTTTTTATGGTGCCTTCCCTTCTTGTGAACACAGGTGGTCTATGGACAGCTGAGGAGGGACGGGGTGGAAGGGGGGTGGTTTGGGAGACATTTAGTTTTGAGAACTAAAGTAAAACGTTTTTTTGTTGGGGATTTTATGTATTTTAAGTAAAATTTCTGATTAGTGGCAGAATAATTCTGAGAAGGAATATGCGGATATAAATAGATAGATATAGATATCACTAAGAGCCAAATGCTTTGGTTTATCTGGTTACGATTATTAGGTTGAACCACATGAGCTGGCCAATTTTTGACTGTTTTTGACCTGTAAAAGTCTATAGGCTTAGGACAAATGAAGAAAAAGGTATAGAAGATTTCTAAGCTAACCGCTCAACTATGATTCTTTTCTCTTCTACTCTAGTACAAATCCTCTTCCTTATCCTGTTGGTGACTGTGGCCTACTCTGCACAGAACTCCAGTAGATTTTACCTCCATCAAGCTATCCAGAAGAGCTTTTCTCACGGTTTCTCAGAGATCAAACTTCTTGAGCATTTCTACCCCTGGGCCAATCGCACCCTCCTCCCCAACCTGTACGGAGACTACAGTGGTGAGAACACAGTCCCGGGGCCCAGCCATGCAAATGTGGGGTGCAGTTAGTTTTCCAAGACCCCAGCACGACACATTAGCACACTGAGAAATGTTAGCTGGTTTTTCAATATGGCTGCACCTCGGTGGGCACCCCAAAGGTCCACTCCGTGGGCCTCATCTAAGCAGGTTCAGGTTTGTCTGCTCACCCAAGGGTGATCAGGCCCATGGGAGCTGATACCCACTGGTGAGTCTCACAAGAGTCTGATAAACATGAATGAGAACGTATTCACTTAAGCCATGAAAAGTAACCAGGGTGATCCTGGGGACTGGTTGCCGCCTTGTGAAGGAGGGAACCACATGTCGCTGCGAAGGTTGTTCAATGAGGACAGGACCAGGAAAACAGTGAAACCAGAAAGATCTACATACCAGATGACATTTTGATATATTGCCTGATGTGCAATCTTTCCCAAGCCTGTGATGTGTCTGTCTGACTCTTCTTGTGTGGTTGTCCAGTTCAGTTCCACAAACATGTATTGAACACCTAATATGCTGGGAACTCCTAGGAGCTAATGAGAAAAAGATGGATATAATATGGTTTGTACCCTCACAGAACCTCACTGTCAGGAGTTAGTATGCTTTGCCCTAGACAGTGTTGGAGAAATGCTAAAAAACTTCTTTCCTAAGGAAGGCTTCTTGTTCAGTATTTTTCACCGGTTACCAACATTTGTCATATTTTAACTTCGTATCTTGTTAAGTAAGCTATATTCTGCAAATTGTCGCGTTCGTTTAACAGAAGATTGATGGCTTCTTGTTAGGAACTGGAACATCTAGGTCCCTGGAAAAAACAATCTAAAAGACATGTTCATCTCAGCAAACACTTAAAGTCTTTTCTTAAAGGTCTGCTTGGTGCATCTGGGGGCATTGTTACCGTTGGCAACTCCTATTCCTTGCATGTTGATTCTTTCTGGTTCAGTTTTAGATGGTGACAGTTCTAGGTTCAGGGCACATTCTTTTTGCAGTCTGTAACTCTGTCTGTGCTGAATAAAATATTGACTAAATGAAAAGTGAATCGAACCCTGAGTGGCTAAGGCTAGTGCCATCACAATAGGCATGGTTCCCCTCTTGGACTCCTTGGCTCTGCGGTATGGTGTCATGGTCCCAGAGTACAGACTCAGAAGCCAGACTGCCCAGGTGCACATTCTCACTCTCCGCTTACTAACAGTGTGTTCTTGGGTAAATTACTCAATTTTCTGTACTTCAGTTTCCCCATCTATACAATGGGGATAGTATTAGGACCTACCGTATAAGATTGATGTGAATATTAAAAACTTAATAGGTCTAAGTGCTTAGAACAGTGTCTGGCACGTAGTCTCACTGGGTAAGTGTTAGCTGCTGTTATGAACTGGGTACCTGGGGCTCTGGCCAATCTACTAGAACCATAAAGTGTACATGAGTTACCTGGACATGCTAAGGAAGAGCAACAGCAGTCTGTCGATATAGATAAAGAGAGAATTAAGTAGACATGGGGTGAAAAGCAGTAAAATTGTCACTGACATGGTTTCTCTCTTCAACTACTAAAAAATCTGTACTTTCAGGATTGACATAGCCCGGTCGTATGAGTCCACGTGTTTTCAGGAACATTGAAGCTCGAGCCATTCACAGCAGATAATCTGTATCCTGTAAATACATGACTTTCCTAATAGTCTAGTCCAGTGTTTGGTCACATTTAGGGAAGAATCATCTTTTAATTTCATTAAAATTTCTCTTGCAGCAATTTAAACTTGCTTTTTGTCTTTTGGCTTTCTTCTGAGGTGGAAACAGATGATCAAAATTCTACCATAATTTTATGATTTTCTTTTTTTTTTTTATTTTTGCAAATAATGTTTTTATTAATGTTATGATAGATTACAACCTTGTGAGATTTCAGTTGTACATTTTTGTTAGTCATGTTGTGGGTACACCACCTCCCCCTCTGTGCCCTCCCCCCACCCCCCCTTTTCCCTGGTAACCACCGATCAGATCTCCTTATCAATATACTAACCTCCACCTATGAGTGGAGTCATATAGAGTTCGTCTTTCTCTGACTGGCTTATTTCGCTTAACATAATACCCTCGAGGTCCATCCACATTGTTGTGAATGGGCCAATTTTCTTTTTTTTATGGCTGAGTAGTATTCCATTGTGTATATATACCACATCTTCTTTATCCAATCATCAGTTTCTGGGCATGTAGGCTGGTTCCACGTCTTGGCTATTGTAAATAATGCTGCGATGAACATAGGGGTGCAACGGACTCTTGAGATTTCTGATATCAGGTTCTTAGGATAGATACCCAGTAATGGGATGGCTGGGTCATAGGGTATTTCTATTTTTAACTTTTTGAGAAATCTCCATACTGTTTTCCATAGTGGCTGTACCAATTTGCATTCCCACCAACAGTGTATGAGGGTTCCTTTTTCTCCACATCCTCTCCAACATTTGTCACTCTTGGTTTTGGATGTTTTTGCCAATCTAACGGGTGTAAGGTGATATCTTAGTGTAGTTTTGATTTGCATTTCCCTGATGATTAGCGATGATGAACATCTTTTCTTGTGTCTATTGGCCATATTCATATCTTCTTTTGAGAAATGTCTGTTCATGTCCTCTGCCCATTTTTTGATCGGGTTGTTTGTTTTTTTGTTGCTAATCAGTGTGAGTTCTTTGTATATTATGGAGATTAACCCATTGTCAGATAAGTGGCTTGTAAATATTTTTTCCCAATTAGTGAGCTGTTTTTTTGTTTCAATCCTGTTTTCCCTTGCCTTGAAGAAGGTCTTTAGTCTGATGAAGTCCCATTTGTTTATTCTTTCTATTGTTTCCCTCAACTGAGGAGTTATAGTGTCCAAAAAGATTCTTTTGAAACTGATGTCAAAGAGTGTACTGCCTATATTCTCTTCCAAAAGACTTATTGTCTCAGGCCTAATCTTTAGGTCTTTGATCCATTTTGAGTTTATTTTGGTGTGTGGTGAAAAAGAATGGTCAATTTTCAATCTTTTGCATGTGGCTGTCCAGTTTTCCCAGCACCATTTGTTGAAGAGACTTTCTTTTCTCCATTGTATGCCCTCTGCTCCTTTGTCGAAGATTAGCTGTCCATAGATGTGTGGTTTTATCTCTGGGCTTTCAATTCTGTTCCATTGATCTGTGGACCTGTTTTTGTACCAGTACCATGCTGTTTTGATCACTGTAGCTTTGTAGTATGTTTTGAAATCAGGGATTGTGATTCCGCCGGCTTTGTTTTTGCTCAGGATTGCTTTAGCAATTCGCGGTCTTTTGTTGCCCCATATGAATTTTAGGATTGTTTGTTCAATTTCTGTGAAGAATGCTCTTGGGATTCTGATTGGGATAGCATTGAATCTGTATATTGCTTTAGGTAGTATGGACATTTTAACTATGTTTATTCTTCCAATCCATGTGCAAGGAATGTCTTTCCATCTCTTTATGTCATCATCAATTTCTTTCAAGAAAGTCTTGTAGTTTTCATTGTATAGATCCTTCACTTCCTTGGTTAAGTTTATCCCACGGTATTTTATTCTTTTTGTTGCGATTGTGAATGGGATTGAGTTCTTGAGTTCTTTTTCTGTTAGTTCATTGTTAGTGTATAGAAATGCTACTGATTTATGCACATTAATTTTATACCCTGCTACTTTGCTGTAGTTGTTGATTATTTCTAATAGTTTTTCTATGGATTCTTTGGGGTTTTCTATATATAAGATCATGTCGTCTGCAAACAACGAGAGTTTTACTTCTTTGTTACCTATTTGGATTCCTTTTATTTCTTTTTCCTGCCGAATTGCTCTGGCCAGCACCTCCAGTACTATGTTGAATAGGAGTGGTGAAAGTGGGCACCCTTGTCTTGTTCCTGTCCTCAGAGGGATGGCTTTCAGTTTTTGTCCATTGAGTATGATGTTGGCTGTGGGTCTATCATATATGGGCTGTATTATGTTGAGGTACTTTCCTTCTATACCCATTTTACTGAGGGTTTTTATCATAAATGGGTGTTGGATCTTGTCGAATGCTTTCTCTGCATCTATTGAGATGATCATGTGGTTTTTGTTTTTCATTTTGTTGATGTAGTGTCTCACGTTGATTGACTTGCAGATGTTGAACCATCCCTGTGTCCCTGGTATAAATCCCACTTGATCATGGTGTATAATCTTTTTGATGTATTGCTGTATTCAGTTTGCCAAAATTTTGTTGAGGATTTTTGCATCTGTGTTCATCAGTGATATCGGCCTATAGTTCTCCTTCTTTGTGTTGTCCTTGTCAGGTTTGGGGATCAGAGTGATGTTGGCTTCATAGAATGTGTTAGGGAGTTCTCCATCTTTCTCAATTTTCTGAACAGTTTGAGGAGAATAGGTATTAAGTCTTCTTTGAATGTTTGGTAGAATTCTCCAGAGAAGCCGTCTGGTCCTGGACTCTTATTTTTGGGGAGGTTTTTGATTACCGTTTCTATTTCCTTACTTGTGATTGGCCTATTCAGATTCTCCATTTCTTCCTGATTCAGTTTGGGGAGATTGTAGGAGTCTAGGAATTTGTCCATTTCTTCCAGGTTGTTCAATTTGTTGGCATATAGTTTTTCATAGTATTCTCTTATGATCTCTTGTATTTCATTGGTATCTGTTGTGATTTCTCCTCTGTCATTCCTAATTTTATTAATTTGCGATTTCTCTCTTCTTTTCTTGGTGAGTCTGGCTAGGGGTTTGTCAATTTTGTTAATTCTTTCGAAGAACCAACTCTTTGTTTCATTGATCCTTTCTATTGTCTTTTTTGTTTCAATATCGTTTATTTCTGCTCTTATTTTTATTATTTTCCTCCTTCTACTGACTCTGGGCTTTGTTTGTTCTTCTTTTTCTAGTTCTGTTAGGTGTCGTTTGAGGTTGCTTATGTGAGCTTTTTCTTGTTTAGGGAGGTGAGCCTGTATTGCGATGAATTTCCCTCTTAGGACTGCTTTTGCTGCATCCCAAATGATTTGGTATGTCATGTTCTCATTTTCATTAGTCTCCAGATAAAATTTGATTTCTTCTTTAATTTCTTCAATGATCCATTGTTTGTTGAGAAGCATGTTGTTTAGTCTCCACATTTTTGCACCTTTCTCTGCTTTTTTCTTGTAGTTGATTTCTAGTTTAATAACATTATGATCAGAAAAGATGCTTGATATTATTTCAACTCTCTTGTATTTATTGATGTTTGCTTTGGTTCCCAAAATATGGTCAATCCTTGAGAATGTTCCATGTGCACTTGAGAAGAATGTGTAACCTGCTGTTTTTGGATGAAGTGTTCTATATATATCTATTAAGTCCATCTGGTCTAATTTTTCATTTAATTCCATTATTTCCTTGTTGATTTTCTGTCTGGATGTTCTGTCCATTGGTGTTAATGGTGTGTTGAGGTCCCCTACTATTATTGTATTGTTGTTGATGTCTTCTTTTAGTTCTATTAAGAGTTGCTTTACAAATTTTGGTGCTCCTGTGTTGGGTGCATATATATTTATAAGTGTTATGTCTTCTTGGTGGAGAGTCCCTTTTATCATTATATACTGTCCCTCTTTATCTTTCTTTATCTGTTTTGCTTTGAAATCTACCTTGTCTGATATTAGTATAGCGACACCTGCTTTCTTTTGTTCATTATTGGCTTGGAGTATTGTTCTCCATCCCTTCACTCTGAGTCTGTGTTTGTCTTTGGGGCTGAGGTGTGTTTCCTGGAGGCAGCATATTATTGGATCTTGTTCTTTGATCCATCCTGCCACTCTGTGTCTTTTGATTGGGCAGTTCAATCCATTTACATTTAGAGTGATTATTGAGATGTGGGGGCCTACCACTACCATTTTGTGTCTTGTTTTCCGGTTTTCTTCAATTTCCTTTGTTTCTCGTCCCATGGTTTAATCTGTTCTGATGTAGAGCTGCTACTCTCTGTTGTTGTCCTTCTACTTACCTCCTCTGCTCTTGGTTTTGTAGCCCCTTTCCTATTTTGGATTTTTCAGGAATGAGGGTTTTCCTGAGGATTTCCTGTAGAGGAGGTTTTGTGGCAATGAACTCCCTTAATTTTTGTTTATCTGGGAAAGTTTTTATTTCTCCATCGTATTTGAAGGATATTTTCGCTGGGTAGAGAATTCTCGGCTGTAGATTTTTGTCCTTCAGATTTTTGAATATATCATTCCACTCTCTTCTAGCCTGTAAAGTTTCTGCTGAGAAATCTGCTGATAGCCTGATGGGGGTTCCTTTGTAGGTTAGTTTCTTTTGCCTGGCTGTCCTCAGTATTTTCTCCTTGTCGTTGACTTTTGCTAGCTTCACTACTATATGCCGTGGAGTTGGTCTTCTTGCATTGATAAAGTTTGGAGATCTATTGGCTTCTGTCACCTGAAGATCCATCTCTCTCACCAGATTTGGGAAGTTCTCAGCCATTATTTCTTTGAATAGGCTTTCTGCCCCTTTCTCCTTCTCTTCTCCCTCTGGTATACCTATAATCCTTACGTTGCATCTCCTAATTGTGTCTGATAATTCTCGGAGAGTTTCTTCATTTCTTTTTAGTCTTGCTTCTCTCTCCTCCTCTGCCTGCAGCAATTCTATATTGCCATCTTCCAAATTGCTAATTCTTTCCTCCATATTATCAGCCCTACTGTTCAGAGCATCTAGATTTTTCTTAATCTCCTCTATTGTGTTCTTCATTTCCAATATTTCTGTTTGGTTCTTCTTTATCGTATCAAACTCTTTTGTGACATAGCTCCTGAACTCGTTGAGTTGTCGGTCAGAATTCTCTCTTAACTCATTGAGTATTTTAATGATGGCTGTTTTGAAGTCATCATTTTCTTTGGGATTGTTTTCTGTGTATTTGTTACTTTCTTTCTGTTCTGGAGATTTAATGTATTTTTTCATATTGCTTGATGTTGTTGATTTGTGCCTCCGCATGGAGATAGAGTTTAGTTGTTCCTTTCACTTGTTTCAGCTGCTGCAGTGGGGGAGCAGCTGTTTATACTGCACCAACCAGGAACCCTGTCCACAGTTGCTAACTGGGCCTGGGCCCCTCCTCGTAGTCACAGTGGTCCTTTGGATTCCCTCCTCTGCCATGGGGGCCGTCATAGGGGGGTTTCAGGCTGCTGGTGCCTACTGTTGCAGCCCACCTAGATGTGCTCCCTCCTTGGGGTCTGCAACGGTGTTATGGGCTTTTCCAGTGGCCAGGGGTGGGATCACTTATATTTGTCGCTCCGTTGCTGTCGGCACCCACAAAATCTCACTTGTCCTCTATGGGTCGCAGGAGAGCTGTTGGCATCTTCTACAGTCTGTGGTTAGTTCACCTAGCTATGCTACTTTTGCCCTGGGGTCTTCCAGCCTTGTGGCTGCCGGCTGGGTGTTTTCTACTGGTGCTGTGCAGAGGCTTTCCCTAATGCTACTGTGAGCCTGTAGGGTTTCCCCCTAGGCTACAGAGCTGGGTCTCTGGAACTCCCCCCAGCCCCAGTCCTCTCCGAGATCTCCGGCAATCCCTAGTCCCACAGGGCGGGCAACGGCAGCTGGGGGTCGCCCCGTCCTCCGGGATTCTCTCCGGGACTCTCCCGGAGCCGTGAATGCTGGGCATGGCCCCTCTGCTAATGGCAGACAGAGAGTTTTGTCTGCTGCCCGGGCGTAGCTCCGGAGCTTCCCCTCCGGGTCGCAGAGCCGGCCTTTGAAACTTCCCCCAGCCCCAGTCCGCTCGGAGATCTCGGGCAATCCCTAGCCCCACCGTGCCGGCAGTGGCAGCTGGGAGACCTCCGTACCCTCAGCGACTCTCTCTGGGACCCTCCAGGCGCCGCAAACACCAGGCGGGGTCTCTCTGCCAATGGCGGGGAGAAACTCTCCCCACGGGCCCTGGTGTGCAATTCCAAAGTTTCCCTCTGCGTTCAGGAGTAATTGCGGGGGGTTTAGGTAGGGTTCTGGTCACCTGTTTCCACCGTTGCTCCTCTGTTGTGTGCTCGCTTCTGCGCTAGATGTGTGCAGATCTTCTGGGGGTGTCCGTTGGAAGAAAGCCGCCTGCGGGTACTAGGCTGCTCGGTCGGGGTCGGAGAGTTTTCACCTATTTCCACATCCTCCCGGAGGAAAGTCCGTCCGCCTGCCTTCCGATGTATAGTCGCGTGGGTATCTCAGACGTCCTGAGACGCTGTCTGGATATCCCTCGCCAAGTGATAAGTGTCCAAATAATTGTAGACTCGAAGGGGGAGAGACAAAGAGGACTACTCACGGCGCCATCTTGGATGCTCCTCCCTCCATGATTTTCTTTTAAGATGCAAAATGGGGGCTGGCTCCGTGGCCAAGTGGTTAAGTTTGCGTGCTCCGCTGCGGCGGCCCAGGGTTCAGATCCTGGGCGCAGACATGGCACTGCTCGTCAGGCCACGTTGAGGCCGCGTCCCACATCCCACAACTAGAAGGACATGCAACTAAGATGTACAACTGTGTACGGGGGGGTGGGGGGGGTTAGGGAGATAAAGCAGAAAAAAAAAAAAAAGATTGGCAACAGTTGTTAGCCCAGGTGCCAATCCTTAAAAAACAAAAAAAGATGCAAAATGAGACCATCTTTGAAGGTTGTCACCTTTACCTTCCTCTTTTATCTTCTGCAGAACCCTAGGTCCTTTACAAACTACTGCAAACCTCTCCTTGCCAGATTCTCTAACATAATCTTTTTCTTTTATTTAAAACATTTTTTAATAATTAAAACATGAATATGGAGAAAATTCAAGTGAACAACAGGGTATGGTGCGCGACTCCCCATTGTCCCTGAATCCTCCTTCTTTCTTTCCAAGAGGTAACTATGTCCCAATTTATTATATATTCTTCGAGGTAATCTATGCATTTGCAAATGTATTTGCTGATAAATGGTAGCCTACTATAAAAACTGTCATTCATTTTGCCTTTTTCCATTAATAATTTACCTGGAGATTGTTCCATCAGTTGTGTTTTGTTCCTTTACCATGTAGTATTCCATTGCCTGGATGTACCATAATTTATAACCCTGTTGATAGACATTTAGATTGTTTCCAATCTTTTACTGTTAACAACAATACTACCATTAATATCCTTTTACATATATAATTTCACATGTACAAATATATCTGTAAAATAAATACATTGAAAAGACTTGCTAAAAATGTATTTGTTTTTTTAAAGATTGGCACCTGAGCTAACAACTATTGCCCATCTTTTTTTTTTTATTATTGCTTTTTCTCCCCAAATCCCCCCAGTACATTAATTGTATATTTTAGTTGTGGGTCCTTCTAGTTGTGGCATGTGGGATGCCACCTCAACATGACCTGACGAGCAGTGCCATGTCTGCGCCCAGGATCCGAACCAGCGAAACCCTGGGCCACCGAAGCAGAGCGCGTGAACTTAACCACTCAGCCATGGGGCTGGCCCCATAAAAATGTATATTGTTTTAATTTAGAAGGATATTGCCAAATTGTTCTCCTTAGTTGTTGTACTTGTTAACACTCCCATTAGCAATGTATGAGAGTGTCTGCTCATATCCCCAACAGCCCAGTGAAAATTGGTGTTTTCGAACAATACGTATAGCTCTGAAGTATACAAAAGGCTTTGCGAAGGAACTCATGAGAACATGCAAGTCTAAACTAAAGTAGGTACCATTTTTTACCTCTCTTATGGGCAAAACTTGCCTCTGCTCTTGCTCTTCTTCATTCTATCCTCCCCATATTATTTTTTAAAAACATAAATCTGTGTTACTCCCTTGTTCAAAACCTCCCAATGGATTCCCATCATACTTAAAATCTCAAACCCTTTCCAAAGCCTGCAAGGAGGACCTGCCTGTCCGGCCCCTGGCTCCGTCTGTTACTTCACCCCCTGCTCCTCCAGCCCTCCTTCACTACAGCCACACAAGCGTCCGTGCTCTCCTTGAATACGCCAAGCATGCTCTCAGCTCGGGGCCTTGGAACTTGCTGTTGCCCTGACTGGGTTCTGCATTGGGTGCTCCAAAATTTGCTTGGGTCTCTCTCATAAGCCACCTCCTCAGAGAAACGTTCTTTAATCGTCCTACGTAAATGAATAGCTCTGCTCCCTCCCCACCAAACACTCTTTCCCTTCGTCCTACAGAATTTTTCTTCATAGCGCTGCCATTCCCTGAATGCTGTTTGCTTATTGCCTCTCCCTCCTCAGATGCGGGCTCTCTGTGGACAGAGATTCTTTCATTCACTGTTGTGTTCCCAGCACCTCAAACAGGACCTGGTGGATGTGAGCACTCAGGACATATTGATTGAAAGAAAGAATGTCGTTCCGTAATCTTTGCCCATTTTTCAGTGGTCTCCTTGGTTTTGTTTTCTTGTTTTGATATACAGGCACTTTTTATATATTAAGAACTTATATAGTTGTAGATATAGATTTAGATATTTATATAGACACTAAGTATGAACTAGTAAAGATTAATTTAGGGAACTGATATCTTTCTGATGTTGTCATCCTATCTGGGAGTAGGGCATGCTTTTCTGTTTATTCTCATCTTCGTTTGTATCTCTCAGTAATATTCGAAATTGCTCTTCATATGATTCTTGCACATCTCTTGTTGGGTTTATTTTATCTTTTGTGTTGCTATTGTAAATAAGATCTTATTTCTCTAAACCTTTTAAGTAAATATTGTTTGGAGATATGAAGACTATTGATTTCTTTATATGTAGTACCCAGCTACCTTGCTGAGTTATCTTTTGTAAGCAATAGTTTTTCAGTTGATTTTCTTTTTCCCAAGCTTTGTTGAGGTGTAATTGACAAATAAAAATTGTATGTATTTAAGTTACAACATGACATTTTGATACATGAATACATTGTGAAATAATTACCACAATCAAGCTAATTAACATAGCCATCATCTCACATAGTTATGTTTCTTGTTTTGTTTTTGGTGTGGCAGGAACACTTAAGATCCATTCTCTTAGCAAATTTCAAATACACAATATGGTACTTAATGATCATAATGGTAACCTTAATGATCATGCTGTACATTAGCTCTCCAGAACTTACTCATTTTATAACTGAAAGTTTGTACACTTTGACCAGCATCTCCCCATTTTCCCCACCCCCCGAGCCCCTAGTTACTACTGTTTCACTCTCTGATTCTATGAGTTCAACTTTTTTAGATTCCACATATAAGTGAGATCATACAGTATTTGCTTTTCTCTGCCTGTCTTATTTCACCTAGCATAATGTCCTTCAGGTTCATCCATGTTGTAGCAAATGGTAGCATTTCCTTCTCTTTTTATGGATGAATAAACTCCATTATATACATATACCACGTTATCTTTGTACATTCCTACATCAACAGATACAGATTGTTTCTGTAGCTTGGCTATCATGAATAAGGCTGCAATGAACATGGGAGTGCAGATGTCTCTTCAAGATACTGATGTCATTTCCTTTTGATATATACCCAGTAGTGGGACTGCTAGATCATATAGTAGTTCTATTTTTAATTTCTTGAGGAACTTCCATACTAGCTTCTGTAATGGCTGTACCAATTTACATTCCCACCAACAGTGTATGAAGATTCTCTTTTCTCCACACCTTCAACAATACTTGTTATCTTTTGTCTTCTTGATAGTAGCCATCCTAACAGGTATGAAGTGATATCTCATTGTGGTTTTGATTTGCATTTCCCTAATAATTAGTGATGTTGAGCACCTTTACATATATCTGTTGGCAATTTGTATGTCTTCTTTAGAAAAACATGTATTCAGGTCCTTTGCCCATTTTTTTTCCCTTGAAGATTGGCACCTGAGCTAACATCGGTTGCCAATCTTCTTTTTTTCTTCACCCCAAAGCCCCCCAGTACACGGTTGTATATTCTAGTTGTGGGTCCTTCTGGTTGTGCTATGTGGGACGCCACCTCAGCATGGCTTGATGAGCGGTGCTAGGTCCGCACCCAGGATTCCAACTGCTGAAACCCAGGGCCACCGAAGCAGAGCACGTGAACTCAACCACTTGGCCACCGGGTCAGCCCCTCCGTTTTTTAATTGGGTTATTTGTTTTTTTGGTATTGAGTTGTATGAGTTCTTTATATATTTTTGATATTAATCCCTTATGAGATGTGTGGTTTGCAAATATTTTCTCCCATTTCATAGGTTGCCTTTTCATTCTGTTGATGGTTTCCTTTGCTGTGCAGAAGCTTTTTAGTTTGATGTAGTCTCACTTCTTTGTTTTTGCTTTTGTTGTCTGTGTTTGTGGTGTCATATCCAAAATATTGCCAACACCAATCTCAAGGAGTTTTTTTCCTATGTTTTCTTCTAGTAGTTTTACTGTTTCAGGTCTTACATTTAAGTTGTTAATCCATTTGGAGTTGATTTTTGTATATGGCATAAAATAAGGGTCCAATTTCATTCTTTTGTGTGTGGAAATCCAGTTTTCACAGCACCATTTGTTGAAGAGACTAACCTTTCCCCATTGTGTATTCTTGACGGACGTTTCATAGATTGGTTGACTGTGTATCTGTTGGTTTAATTCTGGGCTCTCTATTCAGTTCCATTGGTCTCTGTGTCTGTTTTTATGCCAATACCGTACTGTTTTGATTACTATAGCTTTTTAATATAGTTTGAACCAGGAAGTGTGATGCCTCCAGCTTTGTTCTCTCTCAAGATTACTTTGGCTATTTGAGGTCTCTTGTGGTTCCATACAAATTTTAGAATTGTTTTTTGTATTTCTGTGAAAAATGCCATTGGAATTTTGATAAAAATTGCATTGAATCTGTAGATCTCTGTGTAGTATGGACATTTTAACAATATTAATTCTTCCCATCCATGAACATGGGGTGTCTTTCCATTTATTTTTGTCTTCTTCATTCTTTCATCAGTGTCTTATGGTTTTCTTTCTACAGATCTTTCACCTCCTTGGTTAACTTTATTCCTGAGTATTTTATTCTTTTTGATACCTTTGTAAATGAGATTGTTTTCTTAATTTCTTTTTCAGATAGTTCATTGTTAGAATAACAAAATGCAACTAATTCTTGTATGTTGACTTTATATCCTGCAATTTTACTGAACTCACTCATTAGTTTTCACACTAATAGTTTTTGGTGGAGTCTTTAGAGTTTTCTATATGTAAGATCATGCCATCTGCAACAGAGACAATTTTACTTCCTCCTTTCCAATTTGGATGCCTTTTATTTCTTTTTCTTGCCTGATCGCTCTGGGTAGGGCTTCCAGTACTGTGTTGAACAGAAGCGGCAAGTGTGAGTGTCTTTGTCTTGTTCCCAATCTTAGAGGAAAAGCTTTCAGTTTTTCACCACTGAGTGTGTTATTAGCTGTGGGTTTGACATATGTGACCTTTATTATATTGAGGTACATCCCTTCTATGCCTAATTTGTCAAATGCTTTTTCTGCATCTGTTGAGATCATCATATGATTTTAATCCTTTATTCCATTAATGTGATGTATGTTTCTTAAATGTGTATCTTGAATCATCCTTGCATCCCAGGAGTAAATCCCATTTGGGATATGTTGTATGATCCTTTTAAAATGTGCTGTTGAATTTATTTTGCTGATATTTCGTTGAGGATTTTTGCATCTATGTTCATCAGGGATATTAGCTTATAATTTTCTTTTCTTGTAGTGTCCTTATCTGGCTTTGGTATGAGGGTATTGCTGGCCTCATAAAGTGAGTGTTCCTTCCTCTTCAATATTTTTGAAGAGTTTGAGAAGGGTTGGTGTTAATTCTTCCTTAGATGTTAGGTAGAATTCACCCATGAAGCTCTCTGGTCCTGGGCTTTTGTTTGTTGGGAGTTTTTTGATTACTCATTCAATCTCTTTACTCATTATTGGTCTGTTCAGATTTTCTATTTCTTCATGATTCAGTCTTGGTAGGTTGTATTTTTCTAGGAATTTACCCATTTCTTCTAGGTTATCCATATTATTGGTATGTAATTTTTCATAGTAGTCTCTTATGATTCTTTATATTTCTTTGATATCAGTTGTAGTATCTCCTCTCGCATTTATGATTTTATTTGAGGCCTCTCTCTCTCTCTTTTTTAGTTAGCCTAGCTAAAAGTTTGTTAATTTTGTTTATCTTTCAAAAAAAACAGCTCTCATTTTTGTTGATCTTTTTCTATTTTCTTTCTTGTCTCTATTTCATTTATTTCTACTCTAATCTTTATTATTTCCTTCCTTCTGCTAACTTTGGGCTTCATTTGTTCCTCTTTTACTAGTTCCTTGAGGTGTAAAGTTAGGCTGTTTATTTGGTTTTTTTCCCTTAATGCAGGTGTTTATCACTATAAAGTTTCCTCTTAGAATTGCTTTTGCTCCATCCCATAAGTTTTGGTATGAACGTTTGTGCTTCCCTTTTTCTTTGTCTCAAGACACTTCTTGATTTCCCTTTTGATTTCTTTTATAACCCGTTGGTAGTTCGGGAGTGTGTTGTTTAATCTCCACATATTTGTAAATTTTCCAGTTTTATTCTTGTAATTGGTTTCTAGTTTAATGTCACTATGGTCAGAAAAAGTAGTTGATAATGATTTAAAATCTTCTTAAATTTGTTAACGCTTGCTTTGTGGCCCAAAATATGATCTATCCTGGAGAATGTTCCAGGTACACTTGAGAAGAATGTGTGTTATGGTGTTGTTGAATGGAATGTTCTGTGTATATCTGTTAGGTCCATTTGGTCTATCGCGTTATTCAAGTCTGCTGTTTCCTTGTTGATTTTCTGTCTGGATGATCTATGCCTTGTTGAAAGTGGATATTGAAGTCCCCTACTATTATCATATTGCTGTCTGTTTGTTCCTTAAGTTCTATTAATGTTTGTTTTACATATTTAGGTCTCCAAAGTTAAGTACATATATATATATACAATTGTTATGTCCTCTTGATGACTTGACCCCTTCACACTATATAGTGACCTTCCTTGTCTCTTGTGACTGAGTTTAACTGAAAGTCTATTTTATGTCATATAAGTATAGCTACTCCTGCTCTCTTTTGATTATCATTTGTATGGAATATATTTTTCTATGCCTTCATTTTCAACCTATGTGTGTCCTTAAAGCTAAAGTGAGTCTCTCAAAGGCAGCATATTGTAAGATCTTGTATTTTTATTCATTCAGCCACTCTATGTCTTTTGATTGGAGAATTTAATTATTTACATGTAATTATTGATAGGTAAGAATTAACTATTGTCATTTTGTTAATTGTTTTCTGGACTGTTTTGTAGCTCCTTTGTTCCTTTCTTCTTCTCTTGCTGTCTTCTTTTGTGGTTTATTTTTTGTAGTGGTATGCTTTAATTCCTCTCCCTTTATCTTTTGTGTATCTACGATAGGTTTTGCTTTGTGGTTACCATAAGGCTTACATAAAACATCTTATAGTTATTACAGTCTATTTTAAGCTGACATCTTACCTTCAATCACATACAAAAACTCTATACTTTTACTTCTCCTCTCCTCACATTTTATGATATTCATGTCACACTTTACTCCTGTTTATATTGTGCATCCATTAACAAATTATTGTAGTGATAGTTATTTTTAATACTATTGTCTTTTAACTTTAATACTGGAGATTAAAATGATTTACAAACCAATATTACAGTATTACAGTATTCTGAATTTGACTATATATTTTCCTTTGCCAGTGAATTTTGTACTTTCATATGTTTTCATATTGTTATGTAGAATTCTTTCCTTTCAACTTGAAGAACTCCCTTTAGCATTTCTGGAAAGGCAGATCTACTGGCGGTGAATTCCCTAAGCTTTTGTTTCTCTAGGAATGTCTTTACCTCTCCTTCATTTCTGAAGGACAGTTTTGATGGATATAGTATTCTTGGTTGGCAGCTTTTTTTTCTTTCAGCACTTTGAATATATCATCCTACTCCCTCCTGGACTGCAAGGTTTCTGCTGAGAAATCCACTGATAGCCTTATGGGAATTTCTTTGTATGAAGAGTTGTTTTTTCTCTTGCTGCTTTCAAAATTCTCTTTGCCTTTGACTTTTGTATAAAGTTAACCTTCTTTGGCTTGATCTTGTTTGGGGTACTTCAAGCTTCATGCACCTGGATGTCCATACCTCTCCCAAAATTTGGGAAATTTCAGCTATTATTTCTTTAAATAAGCTTTCTGCCCCTTTCTCTCTCTCTCTTTTCTCCTTTGGGACTCCCATGATATGTATATTTGTTCTTTTGACAGTGTCAATAATTCACATAGGCTTTCTTCACTCTTTGTCATTCTTTTTTCTTTTGTTCCTCTAACTGGCTAATTTCAAATGACCTATCTTTGAGTTCACCAATTCTTTCATCTACATGATTAAGCCTGCCTTTATAGTGCTCTGTTGAATCTTTCAGTTCTGTCATTGTATTCTTCAGCTCCAGGATTCCTGTTTGGCTCTTTTTTGTGGTTTCTATTTCTTTATTAAACTTCTTGTTTTGCTCATGCATTGTTTTCCTAATTTTGTTTAGTTGTCTATCTGTGTTCTCTTGCATTTCTTTGAGTTTCTTTAAGATGATTATTTTGAATTTTTTGTCAGGCAATTCATAGATCTCCATTTCTTTGGGGTCAGTTACTGGAGCTTTATTAGTTTCCTTTGGTGGTGTCATGTTTGCCTGATTCTTTGTGATCCAATATATCCTTGTGTTGATATCTATATGTTTGAAGAAGAAAACACCTTTTGCAGTCTTTACATTCTGGTTTTAGCAGGTAAAGACCTTCTCCTGTTAGTTCTCCAGGCTGATGGGATTACCTCTGGTGTCTCAGTTGAGCTGGGTTGGAGACAGGTCATGTGGCTGTTGCTGGGCCCCACAGTAGGGTCCACGATTTGTGGGCCTATTACTAGGTGCTCAGGGAGGCACAAATCCTGCCTGGTCCCTGGGTGGACAAAACTGACCCCAGAACTTTGTTCAGTACAACAGACACTGGGTCAAGGGTCTGCTTCAGCCACAGATGGCAGGCCTGTTACCAGGTGCATGGAGGGGTGTGACTCCCATCAGGTCCCTAGGAAGGCTCTTGCCAGGTCACTGGGTAGGTCCCCAATCAGGCATGACTGGCCCTGCACCACAGCCGAGAGGGGCTGGCACCAAGTCCCAAGGCTGCTTCAGGGTCCACAACCAGGGCAGATGTCTACAGACCTAGTTCTGGAGCCATTGATAGGCATATCTCCCACTGGGTCCCCAGCAGATGAGACTGTTCCCTGACCGTGGCTGAGAGGGCCTGGTGCCAAGTTATATGGCAATTTCAGGATCTGCAGTCAGATGAGGTCAGTGAGCTCACCTCCAGGGTCACTGACAGACATGTTTCCAAGCAGGTCCCTGGACTGGCAGGACTGCTCTTGTACTGAAGCTAGGAGGGACTGAAGCCCCATAATAGGACTGTTTCAGGATCTACAATCAGACTGTGTTTGTTTGGCTTGCCTCCAGGGCCTTCTGGACCATGGCTGAGAGGGGCTAGAGCAAGATCACAGGCCGCTTCAGGGTCCACTGAGGTCTGCAGGCCTGTTATCTGAGACACAGACGAGAGTGACTCCTCCCAGGTCCTTTGTCATATGATGCCAATGGTAGGACCAAGGCCAAATGGGGCTGTAGCTGAGTGAGCAGGGTGACAGAGCTGTTTCTGGATCTGTAGCTGGCACAATAATTGGTGAGTCAGCCACCTGGGTATGGGCTTGCCTTCTCAAAACAGCCCTCATCAGTCTTGGACTCCACTGTGGCTTCACAAGCTCCTGTCTGGATCCCAAAGCTCCCACAAAGGCACTTTTGTCTGTGGATGGCTGCCAAATTATTGTTTTGAGGAGAGATATAAGCAGGGGACTTCCCATTCCACCATCTTGCTGACATCTTTCAGTTTATTCTCATGATTTATCTAGACCATTATCTACATATCATTTAAAAATTATGATAATTTCACTTCATTCTTTTTAAGTTTTATACCTCTTGTTTCTTTTTCTAATCTGGTTGCATTAGCTAGCAACTCCAAAAATGTTTTTTAAAAATAGTAGTAAAAAGTGTGCATTTTTTGTTACTAACTTGAGGCAATGTTTTAAATGGTTTCTTGTACTCTCTCATTAGGATTTATTACTGATGGGAACTCCTTTCTTTTGGGCAACGTTCTGCTTCGTCAGATTCGCATTCCTGGTGCCATACTCTTTCCACCTGGAGTATCTCCCCAAGAACAAGTGAGGCCGTCTCACCAAGATCAGGAGGATAAAGAGAACTATGGGGTTAACTGGGGCCCCCCTGAAACAAACATCACAAAATCAGACAGCATGTGGCATTATCAGAATCAGGAGACACTGGGTGGCTATCCCATCCAAGGGGAATTTGCCACTTACTCAGGAGGAGGATATGTTGTGAGACTTGGAAGAAACTCCAGTACTGCAAACAGGTGAGCAAGCCTGAGCCCTGAACAAGAGGACCAAGATGTCTGCTTCTGTCCATTCTTAGGACACTTAGGAATCGAGGACCCATTTGAGTACAGTAGTGCCCCCTTATCTTCAGTTTTGCTTTCTGAGGTTTCAGTTACCCACAGTGAACCACGGTTGGAAAATAACGCTACATTACCATGCCTATGTCATTCACCTCACTTCATCTCCTCATGAAGGCATTATCTCATCTCTCAGCATCACGAGAAGGATGAGTACAGTACAGCAAGATATTTTTAGAGAGATACTACACTTACATAACTTTTAGTACAGTATATTGTTATAATTGTTATATTTTATTGTTAGTGTTAATCTCTTACTGTGCCTGATTTCTAAATTAAACTTTATCATAAGTATGTATGTATAGGAAAAAACAGTATACAGGGTTCGGTGCTATCTGTGGTTTCAGGCATCCACTGGGGGTCTTGGAACATCCTCTGTGGACAAGGGGGTACTACTCTAGTTTCAACAGTTACTGTAATGCCACTGTATTGTCTGTGACATTTGCAGACATTTTTATTTTAAGACTTTTAAGGAAATGTATGTTTTAGTGTAAAAATTCCCTGTTCAACCTCAAACTACAGGTATGTTTTGGTTTGGCAATTTTCCAAATCTCATTTCTTTTCTCCTCAGGAAAACACATATCAGTTTCAATTCTAGCTGTAGTTGTACTAAGGTGACTTTCATTTGGGCGAACAACTCCTCAAATATAAGGGGAAACACTGCCCTTCAGGCACCAGGATCAATCCAAAATTAAATTGGCAGAGACTTATAGGGTGGTTTTGTATATAAAGCCTGAGAGTCTTTGTGATTATGTATGAAAAAAATCTAAATTAAAATGACTATCTCTTCATTTAAATTTACAGCAAGAAATTAATTATTCAAAAACAATTAAGCCAACCAAAGGCCATTTCCATCCCTTACACCTCTCAAAAGTGAATAGCTGTTAGTAAAAAGTAGCATTTAACACTTCAAATGGAAGTATTAGACATAGGACATAAAATTAATTTCTATCTCAGACCTTAAATGCCAAACCTTGCTGTGAACACTATTGTGAAAACTTTCATTTTTAAAGTCTTCTAAATTTATATTCATGTTAACACTAGTGAAAGTTCGGGCATTAGAAGTCATAAAATATTTTACAGGTAAACTAGATTGGGAAATGTAGCTTTTTTTTTTTTTATTAATGTTATGATAGATTACAACCTTGTGAGATTTCAGTTGTACATTTTTGTTAGTCATGTTGTGGGTACACCACTTCCCCCTTTGTGCCCTCCCCCCACCCCCCCTTGGGAAATGTAGCTTCTTACCCAGTATGTCAGTGATATTGGAAATGCCAGGGCATTTTCCTCCTTTGCAGGTTTGAATGGAGAAAGTAGCTGGCCTTGTCCTTCTCTGTTTTCCCAGAGTCCTCCAGCATCTTGAACAGAGCCGCTGGCTAGACCGTTGCACCAGAAGCCTCTTTGTGGAATTTGTGGTCTTCAATGCTAATGTGAACCTGTTCTGTGTAGTGACCCTGATTTTGGAATCCAACAATATGGGTATGAGGCTCTCTTCTCTCCTCCCTCTGTGACCTGGGTATCTCAGGAGAAGTCCCAATTTCTTTATCTTATACCATTAAAAGGCATTATTTTAATTACAGTTATTACATATAAATATAATTTTAAAAGTGAAATAGTTTAAAGCAAACACTAGCATTCCTCTGTTTATCCCCACCTCATTCCAACTCCCCAAAAACAGCTACTTTCAGCTTTTTTAAACTATTTGACTTTTGGAATTTAAAAATTATTAACTATTTCATGAATCTTCAGTTTTAGAAAGGTATTTCTTTCTTTTTATGACAATGAGGATTTAACCTTTTTATACCTACACATGTCCCTAATATACACACATATACACCTTTTCTTTTTTCCTTATTCTCCCAAAATAGTAATATAATTTGTAGTTAATTTGAGTATTTCCATTATTGTGATTATGTAAGTATTTTTCAAAGATGAGCCATGTAATGTATTACAATTAAATTTCCTTTCTTTCTCAACTTTTTGTTTTCCAAAGAGTTTATAACTACTTTTTTTTTGTTTGCTTGGTTTTATATGCATCTGTCATTGATTCATCTCCAAATTCTTCCTAGAAGTAAAATATCTCACTTGGTTAAAAAGTATCAAGTAACCTATCATTTTATCTTTTTCTTAGAGACATCCTCTTTAGGGCCCTCCATCCTCTTTTTGTTTGTTCCCCAAAGCCCCAGTACATGGTTGTATATCCTAGTTGTAAGTCCTTCTAGTTCTTCCATGTGAGCCACCAGCACAGCATGGCAACTGACAGACAGGTGGTGTGGTTCCATGGCCAGGAAACGAACCTGGACCACCAAAGCAGTGAGAGAGCTGAGCTTTAACCACTAGCCCACTGGGGTTGGCTCCCTCCATCCTCTTTTGGTATAGTCTGGATTGGCTATTCTCTCAGCCTGCCCTAGAGTTCTTATCCTGGACTCTCCCTTCACTGTCACCCTAGGGATTATTTTTACTTCTCTCCTCTGTTGGATCCCCTTTGTCCCAGATCCCATATCTTCTTCTCATGGTTTACTTTCTCATTTTGTTGGAGCACATCCTCTAGTAACTTCCTGGAAGGGTGCAAAGGAAGTAAATTTTTTGAAATCTTACATTTCCAAAAAAGTTTTTTTTTCTGCCATCACATTTGATTGCTAATTTGTCTGGATACAGTTGTTTTTCACAGAATTTTGAAAAGTATAGCTCCATTGCCTTTTAGCATCTCATATTGCTGTTAAGAAGTACGATAATGCCCCCATTCCCAAAAGTTTTTAGAATTATCTTTGTCCACAGGGTTATGAAAGGACCTCATGATGAGCCCTTTAATCTGGAAATGTGTCCTTAAGTTCTGAGACGTTTTCTTTCATTTTTCTCTGTTCATTTCTTTATTTTCTCTGTTCTCTTTTTCTAATATTTCTGGCATTTTGACATTGGAACTCCCGGACTGATTTTCTGATTTTCTTATGTTTTTGCTTTTATCTTCCATCTTTTTCTTCTAATTTCTGAGAGATTGCTTCAATTTCGAAACCATTTGTTGAATTTTTCATTTTCATCATATTTTAATTTCCAAAAATTGTTTGTTCTCATAATATTCCTTTTTCATAGTCTCCTATTGTTCTTTAATGATGCAATAGCTTCTCAATTCTGAGGGTATTATAGGTTTGTTTTGGTTTTTTTCTGCTCCTTCACTTTCTCTAATTCCTCTGAGCTGCTTTTATTTTGTGAGGTTTCATTTTAATCTCCATTTTTCGATTTTAGGGGTTCAAGTATCTGGCTGTTCTTTCATATTCAAGAGGGAGGCAGTAAAAAGCAAATAAATGCTAATTAGATGCTCTGTGCACATGGATAGAGCTTGTCAACTGGTATCTATGTCTTTTCTCTTGGGCAGTCAGTTTTCACAGAGAGGGACCCTCCAAACTCCTGCTTTGAGGATATAAATCTGTTAGACTTCCCAAAGCCAGTTGAGGGAAGGGATCTTGGAAGGGTCTCACTGTGCAGTATGTAAACTTTCTCTTACTCCCTCTTTTCAGTAGGCCACTACTCTCAAATGTACCTGGTGTCCCTGAGTTCAGATTCTCTCCAGTTCAACATCACCGGGAAATAAATCTTTAGTCTTGTGTTGGTGGCAAGCAGGATGGGTAGCAGTACCTAGTTGTGAAGGGAAGAGAGGAAATCTGGGATCTAATTGCTTATGTTCAGACTTGTAGTCAATTCTCCTGTTTTCAGTTCCACTTGACCTTCTATCTTCAGAGGTAACTAATGCCTCCAATTTCTCAGGCTTTCTAGGATTTTGTGGTAAGAATTGGCTTGCTTCCATGTTTCCTGCACTGCTTACTTCGGTTTCAGCTTTCTTGAATCTGCTAAACCAGTGTCATTCATCTATTTTCCAGCTTCTGGTAGTTTATTGCTCTGATCTGCCCTCCTCGTCTGTATCTTTGGGTTGTTTTTTCCTCTTCACTGTCATCATGGCATTTTGTAAGGGATTGCAGGGGAACTCGTCCGTTCATTTCCCCTACCTTTAACAGGAAGTCTATCCTAGTCCTAACTTCCTTTCTCCTTTCTTCTGTCTTCCACATTTTGCCCACAAGTGTCCTCCCATTTACCACCAGGTGTTACTTCTAATCAGGAATTTTTTCCTCCCAGATCCACACAGAGTAGACCACTTCTCCTATACTTATTCTAAATGAAGCCTGAAGTTTTCCTGAGGGTCTTCATAGGGTTTTTATTGTTAGTAACTACCAAAAAAATAGATACAGGTAAAATAAACATGAGGAAATCCCCAGTCCTGAGAGCAAGCTATGTGAAGTCAGAACTCCTTTTTTTTTTAATCTTTTTTTTTTTTTTTTTGAGGAAGATTAGCCCTGAGCTAACATCTGCTGCCAATCCTCCTCTTTTTGCTGAGGGAGACTGGCCCTGAGCTAACATCTGTGCCCATCTTCCTCTACTTTATATGTGGGATGCCTGCCACAGCATGGCTTGCCAAGCGGTGCTGTGTCCACACCCGGGATCCAAACCGGCAAATCCCCGGCCGCGAAGCAGAACATGCGCACTTAACCACTGTGCCACTGGGCCAGCCCCCTCCTTTTGTTCTTAAATGTACTTTCTGCTACAAGGGATGCATTTTAGCTCTAATATTTTTGGGCTTTATGAAAAGTTTATATTCACAAGACCTTTTATGATTGTATAAACTTCAACAATCTCACTTCCAGTCTGAAGGTTTTTAGTCTCTCCTCATATAAACATCTGAGTATTCTTGGAATACTATTAGTATTCATCGGATAATATTAGTGTTTTGCACATAGAAAGTATCTAAATTTGAAACAGTTTAAAGCATTTTTTCAGGGGCTGGCGCCGTGGCCGAGTTGTTAAGTTCACGCACTCCACTTCAGCAGCCCAGGGTTTTGCCGGTTCAGATCCTGGGTGCGGACATGGCACCGCTCATTAGGCCACGTTGAGGTGGCATCCCACATACCACAACTAGAAGGACCCACAACTAAAATATACACCTACGTACTTGGGGGATTTGGGGAGAAAAAGCAGAAAAAAAATAAAAGAAGATTGGCAAGAGTTGTTAGCTCAGGTGACAATCTTTAAAAAAAAAAAGCATTTTTTCATTATCCTCATTTCTAAAAACATATTTTAAACAGCTTTAAACAAAAGTACCATGCTTACATTTAACTTCATCCTCCTCTCATTCAATTCCCTCTTTCAAACATCATTGCACCAGTACAACTGGTCAATTTATCTCTGCAGCCATTCCAACTTGGTAAGGGTGACGCCTATAACAGCTGTTACGTCGTTGGCACTGCCCTCGAGGAGGGATCAACAGTACAATCCTCTCCCTCCACAGACATTCAGTGCAGTCAGCACATTTCTCCACCAGCTCTGCATACATGATCTCATTTAATATTCATGACAGCTCTAGGGAAATACATAGTGGAGTGTAGAGACTCAGGAACCTTTGAACTTGATAATCCAGGAAGAGTTGGGGTTATTTCAAAGACAAAATTTGAAGGGAAGAAGGCCAAAGTTTTAAAGACTCTTGATTCCAGGTGTTCTCTGTTATTCTCAGGTGCTTTCTTCACCTCTGTAAGACTGGACACTTTACGTTCCCTCCAGACATCAAAGAAGGACTTTGCCTGGTCTGTTGTCTCGCAAGTCATCTACTATCTACTTGTCTGTTACTACGCCTTCATGCAGGTGAATTGATAATGTTAGATGTAAGAAATTCCCTAGGTTGCCAAATATTATTTGGGGAGCTCCACAATGAGCTATTACTAGAATTATGGCTATGATTTTGGTCCTTTCCGGAAGGCTAAATTCAGTTAAAGGCTGACTGGCTTTCCACCAAGTAGCTCTTTCAATTTTCAAGAGTTAAAGAAGTCAGTCTGGATAAAGACTGTTATTTTCTGTACAGTTGTATTGCCCTTATAAGGTAATAATAGCAAGAGATTGGAAGTATGATAACCAGAGCAAGGTTTCAAAAATACAGATGATTGCACCCAAAAGAGAATATATCTTGAGCCAAACATAACGTTTTCTTCATTTTCAGGCTTGATAACTAATTTAGAAACTTTTTTATTATATATTTTTAAATTTAAGCAACAAGAAAAAGGATGAATGTATGCAATGAAAGTTGTATTAGAGAAGGCCAGCTTTTCCGTAAGCAGCAGCCCTGAGTGACTAGAGCAGAACCAAGGCCGTAACCCATTGTGTCCAAGTTAGATTCGACAAGTCCCCTGCAAGTACTTTGCCGGGGTTCCTAACACTTCGTTAGGGAGACACCCAGCTAATCTTTAGGCAAGCAGTGGTGACTGTGGTGTCTGTGTTCAGGGTCGCCGGCTGAAACAGCACAGGTGGAGGTTCTTCACTAGGAAGAGAAACATTCTGGACATGAGCATAATCCTCATTAGTTTTGTCGTCTTGGGGCTTGACATGAAGCTTATTGCTCTACATAAGAAAAACATGGCACAGTACCGCTATGACCGGGACAGGTAAGAGGGAGCCTGAGGAGCAGAGGCTATGTCCAACGTTTCCTGATCGCACACAAGTACAGGCACACCTCATTTGATTGCACTTCACTTTACTGTACTTCACTGATACTGCATTTTTCATAAAATGAAAGTTTGTGGCAACCCTGTGTTAAGCAAGTCTATTAGCGCCATTTTTCCAACAGCATTTGCTGACTTCGTGTCTGTCATATTTTGGTAACTTTTGAAATATTTCAAACTTTTTCATTATTATTATATTTGTTATGGTGATCTATGATCAGTGTCTTCGATGTTACTATTGTAATTGTTTTGGGGTTCCACAAACTGCGTCTATACAAGATGGCGAACTTAACCAATAAATGTCGGATGTGTTCTGACTGCTCCACTGTCCAGCCCTATCCCATCTTTCCCTCTCCTGGGGGCCGGGAGGCGTCCCTATTCCCTAAGGAACAACAGTATTGAAATTAGGCCAATTAATAACCCCACAATGGCCTCTAAGTGTTCAAGTGAAAGGAAGAGTCACACATCTCTCATTTTAAATCAAATGCCTGAAATGATTAAGCTTAGTGAGGAAGGCCTGTTGAAAGCTGAGACAGGCTGAAAGCTAGGCCTCTTGTGCCACTTAGCCAAGTTGTGAATGCGAAGGAAAAGTTCTTGAAGGAAATTAGAAGTGCTACTCCAGTGAACACACGAATGATAAGAAAGCGAAACAGCCCTGTTGCTGATCTGGAGAAAGTTTGAGTGGTCGGATGGAAGATCAAACCAGCCACAACATTCCCTTAAGCCAGAGTCTAATCCAGAGCGAGGCCCTAACTCTCTTCAGTTCTGTGAAGGCTGAGAGAGGTGAGGAGGCTGCAGAAGAAATGCCTGAAGCTGGCAGAGGTTGGCTCATGAAGTCTAAGGAAAGAAGCCGCCTCCACAACACAGACGTGCAGGTGAAACAGCGGGTGCTGATGGAGAAGATACAGCGAGTTATCCAGAAGATCCAGCTAAGATAATTAATAGAGGAGGCCACACTAAACAACAGATTTTCAATGCAGATGAAACAGCCGTACACTGAAGAAGATGCCATCTAGGACTTTCACAGCTACAGAGAAGTAAGTGCCTGGCTTCAAAGGACAGGCTCACTCTCTTGTTAGGGGCTAAAGCAGCTGGTGACTTTAAGTTGAAGCCGAAGCTCATTTACCATTCCAAAAATTCTAGGGCCCTCAAGAATTATGCTAAATCTCCTCTACTGTGCTCTATACATGGAACAGCAAATACCGAATGACAGCACGTCTATTTATAACATGATTTACTGAATATTCTAAGCCCACTGTTGAGACCTACTGCTCTGTAAAAAAGATTCCTTTCAAAATATTACTGCTCATTGACAATGCACTTGGTCACCCAAGAGCTCTGATGGAGGTGTACAATGAGATTAATGCTGTTTTCAGCCTGCTAACGCAACATCCATTCTGCAGACCACAGATCAAGGCATACTTTTGACTGTCAAGTCTTATTACTTACGACATACGTTTTGTAAAGCTGTAGCTGCCATAGATAGTGATTCCTCTGATTGATCTGGGGAAAGTAAATCAAAAACCTCTGGAAAGGATTCACCATTCTAGATGCCATTCAGAACATTAGTGATTCATGGGCAGAGGTCAAAATATCAACATTAACAGGCATATGGAGGAAGTTGATTCCAGCTCTCACGGATGACTTTAAGAGGTTCAAGACTTCACTGGAGGAAGTAACTGCAGACGTGGCAGAAAGAGCACGAGAACTAGAATTAGAACTGGAGCCTGAAGATGTGACTGAACTGCTGCCATCTCATGATAAAACTTGAACGGATGAGGTGTTGCTTCCTATGGATGAGCAAAAACAGTGGTTTCTTAAGATGGACTCTCCTCCTGGTGAAGATGTTGAAATGACAACAAAGGATTCAGAATGTTACACCAACTTAGTTGATGAAGTAGCAGCAGGGTTTGAGAGGAGTGACTCCAATTTTGAAGAAGTCCTACTGTGGGTAAAATGCTATCAAACAGCATCGCATACTACAGAGAAATCGTTCTTGAAAGGAAGACTCATTCGATGTGGCAACTTTCATTGTTGTCTATTTTAAGAAACTGCCACAGCCACCCCACCCTTCAGCACCCACCACCCTCATCAGCCAGCAGCCATCAACACTGAGGCAAAACTCTCCAAAAGCAAAAAGATTATAACTCACTGAAAGCTCAGATAATGGTTAGCATTTTTTAGCAATAAGTGTTTTTTAATTAAGGTATATGCAGTTTTTTAAATATAATGCTATTGCACACTTTTAGTAGACTACAGTATACTGTAAACATAACTTTTATATGCACTAGGAGACAAAAATTTGTGTGGCTTGCTTTATTGTGATATTCGCTTTATTGCGGTGGCCTGGAACAGAACCCAAGATATCTCTGAGGTGTGCCTGTGTTCTTTCACACTCCCCTCCTCCTCCACTGCTCTACCAGATCTATATTCGTATAATACCAGAGTTAAACACAGAATTCAGACCAATGTCCACAGCAGGGAAAACAATTAACTAGAAAACTTTTATACTGCTAACCACATTGAAAAGCTCTTCTGCCTTCATAGTACTTAGGTATGTGCTTGTCAAGGATAATGCATATAAATTTCACATAGCAAGAGCCTGAAACTGGTCATTATTTTGCACGCTGGCCAAGGAATAAAGCCAAAGACATGACAAATATTCATCCTTTAAATAAAACCACAACACAGGGGCCAGCCCCGTGGCCGAGTGGTTGAGTTTGCGCACTCCGCTTCGGCGGCCCAGGGTTTCGCCAGTTCGGATCCTGGGTGCAGACATGGCACTGCTCGCTGGGCGATGCTGAGGTGGCGTCCCACATGCCACAACTAGAAGGACCGACAACTAAAATATACAACTATGTACTGGGGGGATTTGGGGAGAAAAAGCAGAAAAACAAAGAAAGAAGATTGGCAACATTTGATACCTCAGGTGCCAATCTTTAAAAGAAAAAAACCCACAACACATCCTGTAAATCCAAAGAAGCTTGCTTTCTGGGTAGGGATGTTCATCTATTAGCTCGTTCATACTGAGAGACATTCCCTCTCTTCTCTGGTCTTTCTTATGGGAAAGACCATCTGTTTCCCAGACCAAATACTGCCACATGGTGCTTTTCTAACCTTTCAGTGGTCAACAGCCTGGGCCATTGATGTGTGTAAGACTGAGCTGATGTCCCAGGAAAGTCTCATAGGGGGTCGTTTAAGGAGGGACTATGGTGTTGGCAGCTGGGGTCCAGCCTGCTGTGTGGCATTGCCTAGGTCTAAAACAATAAAAGAATTGTGATCGAGTGCCAACTTATCATATCTACGGAGTTCTTTCCAAGTAACCTAGCTGCTGCAACATAAAATTATAAATGCATCTCTCACATAACAAAACCTAATTGATAAAAAATCAAAAACCCTAATACAAATTAGGGGATCAATTATCTCCTGCTGGAGAACAATACAGGATTAGAGTGTTACAGAAAACAGATTCATCTCCTTTTGAGAGGAGCCATTTAACTTAAACCACAACAGTGGAGGAGGGTGGTCTTGATTTCCAGAATGAATTTGGAGTAAAGAAATCAGCTAGCGGTTACATTTCAAGGTTTCTTCAGCACAGCTCCCAGCCAATACATAGCCTTTTGCCAATGCTCTCACATCCACAAGTACAGGAGGCCACACTGGAAAGCAGAGTTCTTACATCAGCTTGACCTAACAGGACTCACAGAGCTGCCACAATTCAGCAGCAGGAGCACTGGAGAAACTGACATGACAGGAATTGATGGTGGCAGAGACTTCCTGCCAAATAACTGTCAGCCTTCCTTGGTACAGGTTCATCAGCTTCAATAAGGCAGTAAAATTGAACTCCACTGTCATTCACCTCATGGGCTTCCTGGTGCTGTTGGCAACTGTTCAGCTATGGAACCTGCTGCATCATAACCCGAGACTGCAGGTCATCGGCAGAACACTCAGCAAAGCCTGGGACGAAGTGGTGGGCTTCTTGCTGGTCATCCTGATCCTGCTGACAGGCTATGCCATTGCTGTAAGCCCCCATTCCCAGTGTCTGTCTTCTTCTAAGTGCTGTGGTCTTGGAATCACGTTGCTTCCCTTAGAAAAGATCACTCTATGGAAAGCCATCAGCTAAAGTTGTCAAAGAGTTTTGGAGAAAGGTTTTGGTTTTAGTTGTAATTCCATACTTAACTAGCAATGACTTACACTCAGATGTTTGTCTCATCTCTAAAATTGGGATAAAACTTAGCTCACAGAAAAATGTGAAGGTCAAATAAATTTATATGAAAACACTAAGTACAAAGGAATTTTATGTATTCTTTAGTCATAATAATTTGAATGGCTACTAGGGAACGTCTTTAACTTTCATGCCCTTGGCTCCTGTTGGCCCCATCGTTATCCAGCCCCCCAGGAGAGAGAGAACTGCAGCTCGCTCCACTGCTCTCCACCCGCCCTGACTGGTCTTTCTCCTTCTTTTCAGTTTAACCTGCTGTTCGGATGGAGCATCTCTGACTACCGAACTTTTTTCAGCTCAGCAGTGACTACTGTTGGTCTCCTCATGGGGATCTCTCATCACAAGGAGGTGAAAACCCCCGTCCTGGCTTCCCCGCAGAATTCTAGTTTGTTTACTAAGTCTAACAAGGGGCTACTGCTTATAAAAGCAGCCCCTGCTGTACCACTGCGCACTGGGAAGGGGAGTGATTTAGGTCCTTTGCCATTCTGTTTAATGGTACTACCTACGCATACAGCTTTTGAGTGGCTGCTACTTTCAGAAATCTGTCCTTTTCTTAGCACACAGTCCCACCTTCCTCACCTCTTGCATCCTTAATCTTCTTGCCCAAGGATACTGGGCCTGAACTTGTATTCTCATACCCAGCCAGATCAACATGATTTGTTGCTTCTTTCTCAATGTCCCTTTAAAGCGTACAATGGAAATGACCTAAAAAAAATTAGGGAGGTACAATTCCAGGAGGAACCGCAATATTTCTGTTCATAATTAATACTTATTTCAGAGAGCGAATTCTTTTCCCCCAGCAACTACCAACACAAATCCCTTTTTATTCAACATAAAAAAGTAGGGAGGCCAACCCCATGGCCTAGTGGTTAAGCACACACTGCTTTGGCAGTCCAGGTTCACAGGTTCGGATCCCAGGGGCAGACCTACACCACTCACCAGCCATGCTGTGGTGGCACCCTACGTGTAAGATAGAGGAAGATGGCACAGATGTTAGCTCAGGGCTAATCTTCCTCAAGCAAAAACAAAGAAAAGAGGAAGATTGGTGACAGGCGTTGGCTCAGGGCAAATCTTCCTTGGGGGGTGAGGAGGGGGACTGGAAGAAACCCAGATAAGGATTTGGGTCCCAAACACTAGCATATATAGATTTGATCAGGGAAGAAAAACTGCAATTTAAGTTAGTGAAACTGGCAAGATTTTCATCAAGGCTTATCATTCTGATAATTCAAAAGTTACTAATTAAAATGGGTAAGTTAACATAGTTTCTAATATGCAAAGTTACCACCTTCCTAAGAACCAAGGAAAGTATAACTTCTATTCTGGGGGGACTATTTTGTTGTAGTTCTAGCCCCAATCACTAGGGAACAAAGCCCTCACCCCTGGATCACTTTGTGTACTACAGCTCTTAAGGAACTAACAATCAGAATGAGAAACTGTGGCTAACACCTACTTTTTGACCTTGGGGGGGGAAAAAACCCTTTTCTGCTCTAATTATAATTGTACAATATGAAGGATAAATGGTGTATACTTATTGGGAAAAGTTTTGCATCACAAACGCAAAGAGGTTGCCCAAACTGTTTGGTTGACCTAAAGTTGTTATAATTGAACACGTTTAAGTAAGTGGATAGGTTGGTATTAGGAAATCTTTTGTCATATAGGAGATTGCCATCACAGTGGCATTTATTATAAGTATTCATCCTCTCTAAGTTGTTGGGTTTGTTTTTTGTTTTAAACAGTGCCCTAGTGGCACCAATGAAGGAGCCAACATTAAGGGAAAATAAATATCATTTGTTAAAATGAATACCTAAAATAATATTGTTATGGAAACCACTCTAATATAAATTTGAGAAAGCTTTCTTTAATTGAAAGGTAAAGAATGGCAAAACTCAGTACTTACACTTTTAAAGATAACAATAAAAAAAATCTACTAAATTAAGTCAATTTTCTATAGCTAACCTGTTAAATTTTTTGGGATGCTCCTGTGTTTAGAGTAGAAGCTTCTTGGAATGGCAAGACAGTTTTCATTATCATTTCTAGTATGTATTATTTCAATACACTTTTGCTACTCCTTGAAGCTTCCATGTTTAGATATATTTTCCAGAATTGCCAAAACTCACATGGGCTTTGAATCATTTATAATTCCATTGCAACTCACCAGTTTTCTGCTTGTGACAGCCCCAAAGGCACAATTATTTTTACACCCTTGGAGTCAGTCACTCTTGCTCTTCTGTCCACTCAAAAGTATTTTCCTTTTTAATATTTTTTTCCTCCCTAGTTTCCACCAGACGTTTCCTTATATGTATACCAATCATTAACATATAACTTACATTTTTAAAGTAGAAATTAAACTGTCAGTGTTTAAACTCAAAGTGTTTTATTGTCTATCCAGGTTATTGCTTTGGACCCAGTCCTGGGCTTCTTTCTGATCCTCACCAGTGTCATCTTGATGGTACTTGTGATCATTAACCTTTTTGTCTCTGCCATTCTAATGGCCTTTGGTAAAGAAAGAAGGTCCCTTAAGGTAGGTAATTCTATGGCTCAGTAATTGAAATATAAACTGTATCATTTTATATCACTGGAAAAGCTCAGCTGTAGCTGCTCTTAAGATGACAGACTGACATAATGCACAGTATCAGCATATTCCCTTTATTAGTCTCCATAGCTCTGCCAACCATTTTCCTAGGAAACCCAATTTACCAAGATTACATTATGTTCTATATCCACTGTCCTGTAAATAGCTGGCCCTCAACTGTTAAGCAGCAGAAACACTCTGATGTCTGACAGTAAATCATTAAACAGTAATCTTTACTAATTATCTTTATTATTTTTTTTGTATCTTTGGTACTTTTTTCCTACAACATTAGCAACAATTCCAATTTCCTCACTTTATTCCTTCTCCTTTTGTCTTTGAATAGACTCTGAAAGAAGCTACACTGATAGATATGCTGCTACAGAAGCTCTCAAGTTTGTTAGGAATCCAGCGAAAACAGAACATGAGCAAACAGCCATGACAACAATAGGCATTGACACTGAAGTTTTAAAAGATGAACTATCTTAATCCTGTTACCTCCTAGCTTGGCTTATTAGTTGTTAGCATATTAATACTTACCTCAGCATGACACAGTTTAAGAAACCGTAGATGTTTATAATTTACTGTTGTTAGTGCCATCAAGTTGATTCCGACTCCTAGCGACCCTGTGTACAGCAGAGCAGAACCCTGCCTGGTCTTTTGCACCATCCTCTCATCTTCCTGCGCTGTATCAGACAATGTTCCACAGCTATTCACACGGTTTTCATGGCCAGTTTTTTTCAGAAGTGCGTGGCCAGATCCTTCTTCATAGTCTGTCTAGTCTGGAAGCTCCGCTGAAACCCATCCATCATGGATGACCCTGGTATTTGAAATACTGGGGGCATAGCTTTCAGCATCACAGCAACATGCAGCCGCCACAGTATGACAACCAACAGACAGGTAGTATAGTTCCCTGACCGGGAAGTGAACCCGGGCCTCAGCAGTGAGAGTGCCGAATTTTAACCACTAGACCAGCAAAGCAGGGCTGGCTATGTTTAGAATACGCTTTGTTTTCTAGACCAGTGAGGAATCAAAATCCCCTTGGCTGCAAGTTCTTATGTTTATGGATCTTGGCACTGGCAGAAAAGGGTGCAAAAGTGATAAAGGCTAAACCAGCTCTGCTGCCAAGCAGCAAGTTAACACAACACTCACTATCCACGTTCCAGGATGGCTGTGGGAAATACGAATCAGTCAGAAGTGAGCTCACTGCAGCTTATTAAAAATAAAGATACAAGCATGAGATATGGCTGATGGGGAGCCCTGTCCCAAAGAAAGCAAGCCAACTCACAGATGCTATCTGAGCTTAAATACAGAGATTGAAACAGACTCCTTACTGCTGCAGGTGTCCACACTACCCAGGGAGCCAAAGGTAAGGTCTGGTTTGTGCCCAGCATGGGTCACTCATTTAAAATACTCTCTACTAAAACCCACATTTGCACCTCATCATTTGACCAAACCAATGGACAAAGCAGGGCACAGAATTAACTTTATTATCACCTACTGAGCTATGATACAAACCAATCAAAAACATTAAAGAAAAGTTGCTTGAAATAGGTATGTACAGATGCACTACACAGAAGCCAAAGTCCTATGTTCCGACCTCAAAGCCATCCCTGTGGGCAAGGATGGCCTTAGCTAGGGGGCAAAACAGCACATAAGTTACAACAGTTTAGAGTCTCATCCATCAAGGAAAGCAGCAAACTGCAGCCAATGGGCACCAAGAGTTTATCTGAGATCAGTTTTAAAGGTTCTCTTAATCATAAAGTTTTCAAATGAAAAGAGGAAACCTTCTTCTCCTGTAGGCTTTCCAGCTCACTACTCAAGATCTTGACTTGAGTACTTCTATTAAGGCAACTGGAAGCCCACCTTAGCCTTGAATGGTGACTTCTGCCCAATATGTGGCCTGTCCTTCCTTTGCCAGTAATGCCATCGAACAGAACATGCTATGGGGAAAAACAGGAAGTTACATAGTGCTGCCCTCTGGTAAAAGGGAAACAGCACTCAGAATAAAGCAAAAGGCCACAGAGGGCTCCCTGAGAATCCAGTAGAACTAAGAGAGGCCTTCAACTTTCCAAATAAACTTTGTAACTGGATCCAGGTGGAACAGTGCCCTGCAGCAAGGAGTAGTGTATATGCCAATGAGAGGACCGACCCAGCTTCCAAGAACGATTACAATGGCTTCCTGAGTCATTTCTCTCTCTCCCATTCACATCAGAGTGAGAAAATACACACCTTGGCCTTCATTCTCACTCACCACAAATGCCTCTGTACAGAGGGTTTATTTCTAAGTCTAGAACCTTAGCACAGGGCTGAGACACTTCATGAAGTACTCTCTACCACTGTCCAGTCATCTTTGGCAGCTCTCCCTACCTGCTTTCACCTTCTCACTCCCCTGTGGAAGGAGGGTGGGATGGGTGAGGAGAACCTGGGATCACACTGACAAGAAACGGACAAGCTCAGCTGCCAGGAGCCAGATGCTCCGGCCTCATAGTGTCTCCAGTCGTTAGTCTCCTAGGAGCAGTAGAGAACTGGAAAGCAGCAGAATTTGGTAGAACAGGAAGAGAGCCCAGAGGAAGAGTGTGCTCAGTCATGATTAATAGATGAAACAATTTCATGGAGATTCTTTGTTACAAGGAGAAACTGCTCAGTCTCAACTCCCAGAACTTGGATGTTGCCTGGTTTGAGAGGCCTATGTTTTCTTTTTCAACTCTTCAAATCTCCGGGAAAGATCATCAAAGTCAATATCCTCAGATGCTGAGGTGTTGGCACCAGCAGATGCAGTTGGTAGTGTGTCTGGCACAGATGGCAACTCTGGCAGTACGAAGTTGTCGTAGGTATCTACAGGTCTGGGAGGGGGCTTTGTAGAGGCTTCTGGCTTGGGTCCAGGACCTAATTAAATCAGGGCAAGGAGCACAGTGTTACAAACTCCATGGAAGAGGCTCAGATCCTCAAAGCCCCACTTTCTTTTGGCAGAAACAATAAAACAAAATACAGGGGGAAACACTGGTTTTTTTGTTTTGTTTTGTTGAGGAAGATTAGCCCAGAACTAACATCTGCCGCGAATCCTCCTCTTTTTGTTGAGGAAGACTGGCCCTGAGCTAACATTTGTGCCCATCTTCCTCTATTTTATATGTGGGCCGCCTACCACAGCCTGGCTTGATGAGTAGTGTGTAGGGCCGCACCCAGAATCTGAACTGGCAAACCCCGGGCCACTGAAGAGGAGCACGTGAACCCATCCGCTACACCACTGGGCCAGCCCCAAAACACTGTTTTTTTTTTTTTAAAAAAAAGATTACTATTTAATTCTTAAGGGAATGAAAATTTTCAGGACAATTAACATATACATTTTCTAATTATAATTGAATCCTATCTGTTTTACTTTCCTATGGTGAGAAAAAAGTTTAAGGAAAGGTCAAAGTGTGGTGAATGGGGCTAGGTACACAGACCATTTATTTAAACAGACTAGCTCCTTCCACAAAGGTCTGCTCCCAAAACAACTAAGTCCAAGGAGTGGTACTAGAATTCCGCTAGGATGAGCTACTCTTTCAGGCTTAGGAGAAAAAAATTTTACAGGGAATGTTAAACGTCCATCTTGTTTGATGTAATAAGATCTGATCGGTGTTTCTAGTCTTCTGTTTTGTATTTTACTAGTTAAAATCATCGTCCTCTCTACCTACTGTTATGTTTCCATTTATATGTAAGTTCTAGAACAGGTAAACATAACTATAGTTTTAGAAAATAAAAGCAGTGCTTGCCTCCTGGGTAGAGGGTCCCATGGAATTGACTGGAAAGGAACACAAGGGAACTTTCTGAGGTGATGGAAATATTCTATACCTTTACTGAGGTGGTAGTTACATATATATATCAAAATTCATCAAAATATACACTTCTCTGTTATTTTTTGTATGTAAATTATACCTCAATAAAACAACTGTCTTCAATTTTAAAAATTATCCCTCTCTGGGTTTCTGGAGTGCTGACGGTGTTTATCTTTTGAGTGGATGTTTTGTGAAAAGTCACTGAGCTATTCACTTATGATTTGTGCCTACTTCCTCCTCTTTATTGCCCAAATTTAAAAAATATACATTTTTTTTTTCTATTTTCAGGCATAATGGAAGTTGAAGCAGCAGGAACGTAAAGAACTTGAAGGTGACTGAAAAACAGAAACTGAAAAAATAACAATGAGTAAAGAATAATAATACCACTGACAGAACATGGAACCTGGGAGCCTTTATGGGGCCAGGAAAGATGTTTACTTTTTGGAAGAGTGCAATCCTGAGTTTTTGCCATACTGCATTTGGGGAGAGGATAGGGCATATGGGTAGAATGCCATGGATGTGAAGACAGTCTCTGAAAGAGGAGCAGTAATGAGAAAACAGCAAAGGGTTCAGCACTGAGCCTTGAGGGTTTCTGACTCACACTCACCGACAATCTGTGCAGAAGAGACATTCTTATCAGCATTAATGTCATCAACCTGAAATACAAAGACTGTTATCAGAGGAGAAAGCAATGGCATCACTGAGAAAGTACTGAGACTGGTATAAGCCCATGTTTTCTGAAAGCTAAGCAACTCAGCAAAAGCAACAGACCCTGCTCCAAAAAAACTGCCCCTCCACCCCCCATACACCTTCCTGATCTTCTTCCAACCAGACAGACACCATGTAGAACTCTGAACTGCCAAGCAGAGAAAAAGACAATTCTTGCACCATAACACCTCTCTTTAATCGGATACCTTCACCTTCCAGGCAGAGAGAAAGCACTAAACTACTGAATTCATCTCCAAGAACCAAGTCCTCAAACACCGATGAAGATCTTCTACCTCATTCCTAGAAACAGTTGTGGGTGACGCTTCAGTGTGTGCAAGACCGAAACATAAGAAAAACTCAGGCCCAAGGTAAAAACCAAAAGAAAGAACACTAAGCAAGCTTAGGAACAGCAAGATCTCCCAGATAAATAATTTCCCTAGCAAACACAATGCCAATTCGTTTTCTCAGTAACGTATCAGATGGAAACAGGTCACAACAGGCACATACTAGCTGAGGAAATAAGGCTGGCAGAAAACAAGTCATCTAATTCTGAACCAAAGCTGTTATGACCACCTATAATTCAAACCATCATTACCATATTAGTTATTTACAGCAAGCTTTAACTACAAAAGACTAAAATGTAAAACTAAGGCTACAAGCTGAAATTTACTAACTGGACACTTCTAAGACAAAAAAATTTGGTTGCTTTTCCTTTACACAATGTTGAGAATTTATAAAACAGGTATTTTAATTATTATGATATTCTAGCACCAAGACTACCCTAGCTCAATGTGATTCTCTGCCTAGTTAGTCCCCAAAAAAGACTAGTTAAGTGCCATACTAGAACTTTCTAAGAGATCTGCAGCTCCTTCCTGATTCCTGGCTTAAGTGCAAACAAAGCATTGCCACCAATGATGCTGCCACCACCACCACTCCCCATTTCCATGGTAATGTTAAAGCAACACAAGAACCCAAAGCAAAAGCAATGCCGACACTAGGAGTTGATCAAAATGTTGCCTTCCCTGTGGCCATTATTTTGCTCTCTCTTCACGGGATTCACTCTCCTGCTGCTTATAAGAGAGGCTCAGGCACTTACAGATTCATACGATGGGGGAGTTGCTGGTATCTGAGGTGGATGAATATTGGGAAAGGCCTGATAAGTCCCCACTGGCAATCCATTGAAATCCGACTGCAAGAGGAGAAGGGCAATATCAGAGACATTGCCCCCAATTTGCAATTTGAGGTTTGTGTATGGGAAGGGAGAAAAGTCTATATATTCTCTCTCTCTATATATATATATTCAACAGCCCCAGAAGAAAAAAAAGCCCAAAAGGACCACGTGGGCTCAGAAGAATTCCAGATTTTTAAAGATCTGTAGCCAAAAGGCTGTTCTTCAAGTTACTAAATCAATTGCTTCAATGTCTACACGGGCAGATTCTAAGCACACTTCCTTACTAGCAATGACCTTCATCTTCCTGTCTACAAAGTTTTTTCTGCCTGGTAATATGAGGTTAATCATTTTTGGAAAAACCTACTGGTATGCCTCCAACAGGTGCCAAAGGTGTTCAGTAAACCTACATGGAAAAAAGAGTTTTTCTAGCACCATCTCTCTGGATTTTCCCACTTCATTACCTGCAGCTGAACCAAAGGAATTTCTCCAAATCCCAGTGGGTTTTTTTCCCCACAATATGGTCACTAAGCTAATACAAAATGTTCTTACTGCTAAATCCTTTTGACAAGCTACAATTTCTGAGTGTATTCATAGAGCCAACCTGTCATCTCCTGTTACATTTTCGAGAGTTTACATACACACTTATTTATATGTATACTTACTGGTCCCTTTGGAAGTGGGTATGAGAAAGGAGTATTTGGAGACGGCATGGGCATGGGCATAGGCATTGGCACTGTTCCATCAGGTCCACCAACTGGTGCTGTGAACCCCCCTCCTCCTCTTCCAGGGCCCCCTTTCTTCACATCATCTGTGAATCCAACATCAATAAGATCTGTCTCTACCCCAGGAGGAGCTTCTGCCTGAGAAAAAGAGAGAAACTCGTATCATTAACCCATATCACAGGCCAGGTTCCCGGGGAAGCAGACTCTGAGATGGAGAGTAGCAAGAAGGAAGTTTACTGAGGAGGTCTCTTGGAATAATAAAGATCTGTGGGGAAGTGAAGGAAGCAGGGCTGGACAAAGGAAGAAGTTGGGCTGCAATGCAGTCACAACAAAGGCCTCAGCCAATTCCCCAGGGAGCTCTGGAGCTGGGATGGGCCTGCAGCAGGTGTTCCCGACTGGGACAAAGGGGCAGAGTCTTTAAACCCCAGTGCTGACCAGTAACTGAATACAGACAGCCCCTAGGAAAGACTTTGGGTGAGGCAGCTTTCTTCTGAGGGCCAGTGCTAGATGAACGCTCAACTGTGTGTAAGTCACTGGTCATCAATATTCTCAACAGCTGGGGGAACAAATGCTTTTGTTCTGAAATGTGTATCTGGGGCTGGAGAGGGTTGTCTGAGCAGCATACCAAAGCATCCACTACACTCCATCAACCTTAACTGAGTAATGATTATTCACATATTTGCCTTTCATACACTCTAAGCTTTGTTTGTATATATCTCTCTATTCTCAGCTTTGTGTGCACTGTCTGGTACATGGGAGGCACCCAATAAATGTTTCAGAACTGTCTGGGTCTGGAGGCATTTCTCGCTACCCACAGGGGGACTCTCAATTGCTGGAACTTCATCAAAAAACACCAATAATGCGGGGCTGGCCCCGTGGCCGAGTGGTTAAGTTCGCGCGCTCCGCTGCAGGCGGCCCAGTGTTTCGTTGGTTCGAATCCTGGGCGCGGACATGGCACTGCTCATCAGACCACGCTGAGGCAGCGTCCCACATGCCACAACTAGAAGAACCCACAACGAAGAATACACAACTATGTACCGGGCGGCTATGGGGAGAAAAAGGAAAAAATAAAATCTTTAAAAAAAAAAAAAAAACAACACCAATAATGCAATTTTATATTTCTATCAAAGTTTGTACCTTTTCAAGTGCTTTCAGTCATTTATCTCATCTGATCCTTAAATTCTCTGTGAGAAAGGCAGGCGTATTTATTATAACCCAAAAAGGCACTAACTGGACAAAGGCTTAAACTCTCACATACAAACTTTAATGCAAAAAATATGGTTATTTTTCAAAGAAAGTGCTATCTAGAGACTCATTTTCCTTTGTACTTTGAGAGGCTCTAAACTTACCATGACCACAGAGTCAGGCTCATAGGGCACGTTGTAGTTCTTGGCAATTTCAATCAGGTATCTCTCCACCAGGATTTTGGGTGGGGCTTCCACACTCAGTTTGTGCATTAGCTGTAAGTAAAAGACTCACAGTTAAGATCCATACTAACCAGCCTAAGCCTAACGTGTCTCACTTTAAATTTTGTTCCTGTCGTTTTACAGGTAAATTGAGGAAGAGAAAAGGTTCAGACCAGTTAAATTACTTTCAGTCACAAAGCACAGTACAAAATCCATCTCTCTCTCACATTCTCTAGTTGCATATAACCCACGTGTTGGTAAAGACTGACACTGCTGCCTTCCACATTTGAATTCGTCCACCCTTCTCCCCACCTCACTTCTACCTCCACAAAGGACAAACAAGGGGCACAAAGGACAGAGGCAAAATCAGGAATGACACAAAATGAAAGCCTCACAATCAGACATGTAGGGCAGGGGTAAGAAGCTGACTGCAAAGACAGCCAGAGAGCCACCTTCTCACCCCATAAAATGTGCAACCCTACATTAACTCAGCCATACAGTGGTGCCCTCTAGAATCACTGCAGGCAATAAAATAACCTGCCCCGACCAAGCCCACTGCTTCAGGTTTCAGAAGTATGTCTGTTACCCTGTCATTCACAGTTCCAATCTGATTGGTCCTACATAACTTGCCATATTCCTTGCTATACTTGGCACAGAGCTGATCAGCAACCTACAAAGAAAAAAGAAGAGTAAATAAAAGTGGACACCACTCCCACAGACTGCTTCAAGCTTCCCCCTATCAAGAGTAAATATGCTTCTATTATAGAATTTCAAAAAAACCAGGGTGTGTAAAAACTTAAGGGGTACATATTAATTAACATATTTGTTTATCCATTCATTCACTGAGCTGCAACCATGTGCCAAACTCTATATAAACATTATGATATTCACTGTAATGTAATGATGGACAAAAACAGACATTGTTCCTACTACAGTCTTATAGTCTCTGGGGAAAACAGTCATTACTCAAATAATCACACAGACAAAGGTACAAATTGGCAGCTGTGATAAGTGCCACCAAGGGACAGTATACTACACAATCAATGGCTTATAACAGTAGAATCAGATCTGATCAGAAACGTCAGGTAAGAGTTCCTGAAGAAAACGCGCTTCACTGAGATGTAAAGGATGATTAAGAGTTAACTAAACAAGGAGGGAAGGAAGAGTACCCAGGGGAAAAAACCAGCATGTGGGGCTGACCCAGTGGCAAAGCAGGTAGGTTCGCACATTCCACTTCAGCAGCCCAGGGTTCGTGAGTTCGGATCCCAGGCATGGACCTATACACCACTCACCAAGCCATGCTGTGGCAGCATCCCACATACAAAATAGAGGAAGACTGGCACAGATATTAGCTCAGGGACAATCTTCCTCAAGCAAAAGAGAGGAAGACTGGCAATAAATGTTAGCTCAGAGCCAATCTTACTCACCAAAAAAAATTTTTTTAAAAGGCAAAGACATAAAAAATAGGAGAGAAAACAACACAACTGAATCTGTATCCTAGCAGTCAGTACCATATCCATGTTGTGACAGGCCGTTTTTTAGTTATTGTCTGTCTCTTCTGCTAGAGTCTAAGCTACAAGAGCAGTGCTAGGGTCATATTTTGCTCACCACTGTACTCTCAGTGCCCATCTAGCTCATAACATCCACTCAATAAATATTTTTGGAATCAATGAAACAAAACATCTGTCACTTTAAATTAATGTTATTTTAACTTTACTGGTTTACAGTTGTATAATAACTTCTCTATGTATATACAGCAGTCCCTCCTTATCTGCGGGAACACATTCCAAGACCCTCAGTGGATGCCTGAAACCACAGATAGTACCAAACCCTACCTATGATACAATTTAATGTATAAATTAGGCACAGTAAGAGACTGAAAACAACAAGTAATAATAAAATAGAACTATAAGAATATACTGTAATAGAAGTTATGTAAAGGTGGTCTCTCTCTCTCAAAATCTTACTATACGGTACTCACACTTCTTGTGATGATGTGAGATGATACAATCCCCATGTGATGAGATGAAATGAAGGGAATGATGTAGGCACTGTGATAGTGTTATTTTCAGACCACAGTTGACTGTGGGTAATTGAAACCATGGAAAGCGAAACCTCCGATAAGGAAGAACTACTGTATATTGAAATAATGTTATAATAAAAATAATTTAAGATAAAATTGAGGGTACATGAAATTTTGTTCCTTAAAAAATTATTCAAGTTTGTAAAACACTGTTCTGTTCTATGACATAAGCCCTAAAAAGGATCCAGAAGCAAATTTACAAAGCCTGTTTCAAAGGCAGCATGAGAAGAGGACAAAATACCTGGTCAAATAAGCAGAAGTTAATTAACCAACCATTCTAACAACATGAAAAACAACAGACATCACTGAAACTGGTTGTACTCACTATCTTCAACTCAGCCACTTCTGATTGGAGTCGAGGAGCAGCCCAGATCAGTGTAGACACAGATTCAGCCAGACCAGAATCTAGCTCCCTAATTAAGGAAAAAAATAAAATTTAACATTTTTTAAAACAAATCAACAAAACTCTGGCATTTGTATCATATACTTCATAGCCTCTAAAGCTATTTCACGAATCTCCCTGGATTCTCACAATAATTCTAGCCATCTTCATCATCCTATTGTACTTTTGGGGAAACTATAAGTGACAAACCCAAGGTCACAAAGTCAGGAAATAGTTGAGCCAAGACTCAAACTTAACCCTCTTGATTTCAGCTTCTGTATTTTCTCTTCAACAGTAGCCTACATTGAGATCAGGTCTTCAAGTCAATGGGAGGAAAAAGGTCCTTGGGTACATAAAGTAGTCCCTTAGTGCTAGCTCCCTACATGTAGGAAGAAACCAATATATTACTCCTTTCTCAAATTCCAGAGGTGATTTGATTTAGGTCCTCGAATCAAAACATTTTAGTTCATTACAGTTATATGAGTAAGTTCGAAAAATATGCTGAACAACACTGCGCCTATGGTTAACAATACTATATTATGCATTTAAAAGTTGTTAAGAGGGTAGATCTCATGTTAAGTGTTCTTACCCAAAAAAAAGGGACACAAGAAAACTTCTGGAGGCAACAAATGTTTATTACCTTGATTGTGGTAATGTACACAAGTATACGCATATGTCCAAACTCATCAAACTGTATACATTAAATATGTACAGTTTTTTTCTAAATCAATTAAACCTCAATGAAGCTTAAAAAAAAAGAAAAGACAAAATATCTTACTTCATAGACTGGACGAGGCCAAACCGAGCCAGCAGCAGGTCACAGTACAGCTCCAGGATCTCCATGGCCTCCACGAGGTAGTCTTCTCGGATAATGTGCTCCACTCGGATCCGAGCTCGTTCATCCTTGCCGGCAGCCAGATAGTCAGCAATCTCTTTCCTCGCTTTCTGGGCCAGTTCCGCTAAGGCACAAATCCCACTCCAGTCACAGAGCAATAGTACACTGGGCCACGGTGAGCAGGCAGACCTCACCCCAACAGAGAGAAGTGGATATTTCTACTATATCCTAGCTCACTCTCTCATAGCAAACCTAGTCCTATCTCATCTAGTCTAGAATTCGCTTCTTAGTGTAGGTGAGAATATTGTTTGTGTAGCCAGAAATTTCTACCTCAGGAGTCATGTTATCTATTCTATCACAACAGAGTAAGTCCCTTTCCCTGCAACAAGGTGATTCAGCCTAACTTATCACAAAGAGCAGCAGAAATGTATCCAAAGCTTAAAGGATATGGGATACCTCAGGCTTCACAGTACCAGCCTGAAAGAGCCACTACTGACGTGCTGGAACCCAGTGATGTATTTTGGGAAAGAACACATAAGACAATCAACCATTACTCACTTTTTTTTTTCTCCAATAGTTTAAGACGGTTTATGACTAATCTCAAATTGACTCGTAAACGTTCAGCTTTAAATCCAGAGCCCAGCATGCTGTGCTGTTCCTCCTGAAAAAGATAAGCAGCACAATGACTATTTTCAAGTTAAAGATAGTTCAGGAAGTAACACCAGATAGGGGGTGGATTATGTGACACTGTAAACTAGAGTGGCCTTCTAATACAGGCCAAAGGACATGATGTGATCGACATTTTTTAAAGATCATTTGGCTGTTGTGTGGAGAACTGATTAGGGGAGGATAATTATGGAAGGAAGAGGACCAAGGAGAAGGTTATTACTATAGTCCAGACAAGAGATGGAATGGCTTAGACTGGGGTAGTTAGCAGTGGCAGGGGAAGAAGTAGATTCAAGATCTATCTTGAAGGCAGAGCTGAAAGAACTTGGTGATGGATGAAATGAGTATCTATGTATTGGTGTAGGAGTGGGGTGACAAAAAGACAAAGAAGCAGGAAGGCCTCCTACTTCTCCCAAAAATCTCATCAGCAATAGTGATAGGACAAGATGATCAAACTTAGGGCCAAATTCAAAAATATTCTCACCTTAATTCCCTAAATCCCCCTACTAAGTCTCTGCCTTTGGGAAAAACCTAGCGCCCAAAATCACAGAAACATCATTAACATCTACTCAAATACAAAGAAATACACAAGGTGGTGAAAAGTCCAAAAGAAAAAAAAAGCTGCTCTATAAAATTCGACAACAGAAGGCTATTTACCAAGACTTTCACTGAACAGCAGAGTTACAGTCAACAAAACCACTCCCTTCCACCCACAAGACTTTAGGGTATACCATTGTGCATTGACCACTGTGCATTCTGTGCACGATGTCTATTTCTCTCAATTAATTCTGAACTCAAACTTCAAAACATGCAACGTCCAAACGAAAGTTAGGCCTAACAGTTACCAAAGAACAGACAAACCAAAAAAAAAAAAAATCCACTGTAAGAAAAACAATAGGAATAGCATTTATATGCTTGTGCATAAACCACTAATAGAAAATGTCAGAGGTATTATCCTTTCATGAAATTGCCTCCAGAAGCCTTTATACTACATTTAGCAATTAACCCAAGTCCTAGTTTACAATGGGGCTTGTCTGTCACAAAGTATCTGGAATCTGTTATACTGAGTTATGTTCAATCCCTTCAAGAAATATTTACCAAAATAAATATTTGTCTCTATGTCAGACAATGGTTAGACGCTGGAAATAAAAAAAATAAGGCACATTCCTTGCCCTCAAAGGAACTTATATTCTACTAGCAACTACAATATTGTTTGGTAAAGACTATAATTCTAGAATGGTTCCCTATCGGAAGTGATTTTGTCTCCTAGGGGACATCTGGCAATGACTGGAGACATTCTGGGTTGTCATGATTGGAAGGGATGCTACTGGCATCTGGTGGGGAGAGCCCAGGGATACTGCTAAACATCCTACAATGAATGGGACAGCCCCCACAACAAAAAATTATCCAGCCAAAATGTCAGCAATGTCAAGATTAAATAACCTATTCTAGAGAAAACACACCCAACTTGCTTAGGGACATTACAGAATGCTTTCCAGGAGAAGACAAAGCCTAAGCTGAGTCCTAAGGACAAACAGGATTATTTGAAAGGTAAAAAGAGAATGTGACTATCCCAGACAGAGGGAGCAGTATGTGTAAAATCCACGTACCAGAGAGAACAAGAAGCTAAGAAACACAGGTTCAATACAACTGAAGCATGGTATAAACTAAAGTTTATGTCATAACCTATCTCTCACATTCATAACTTCAAAACTTCAATTCAACAATATATAAGATGTCAGGTGCTGTAGCAGTTTCTGGTGCTAGCTAGATCCAGACAGTATCCTTGTTGTCATGGCATTCATAAGCAGTGATGGATGGGAGGTAGAAATCGACAGCCAGAAACACTAACTAATACTATCATTTAACTAGGCACTTGCTCAAGATCAGCCAGCAACTGATCAGAGATAATAAAGATAAGAACAAAACCTAAGTGTGTCTGAATTCAAAATCCAAGTAAATCTTAATCATACACATCATTTTCAGCACTAAAAATTGTATTACTATATATATATACTTTTTTACATAAGTTAGTATCTCTTTATCTTTTTCCTATATTTTATATTCTACAAATTTAATGGCAATTACCATGTAGTAAAACATACAATATATATTTTTAATCCCCTTCAACAAATATTTATTGAATGCCTACTATACTGTGGCAAGCCTGGACACAGACTGGTATGGATAAACAGACATGCTCACTGCCCTTATGGAGTTTAGAGTCCAGTTAGCCAAACTCATTACACGAGTAATTATACAAATAACAGCTGTGGTAAACGCCACAAAGAAGAAAGTGGTGCTCTGGAGTTTATTATAAGGGTATTTGACCTCTTCAGCAGCTTGCTTGGATACTCTCTCAAGGATAAAGGATAACAAAATAGAGGGTCTAATACAGTCACAAGTTATGACAGAAAAATGTCAAGATTTCTCTGTTGTTCTTAAGTAGTCTATAAGCACCAATTTTGTGATGTGTCAACACCTGAAGACAACACTTTTGTCAAGTCTGTATTTTAAATATTTTCAGGAGGCTTAAAAACATATACATTTTGACCTAGTAATTCTATTCCAAGGAACTTAACCTAAGAAAATAATCAGAGCTTCACGCACAGACTTTTACATAAAATATTTATCAGTACACTTTGAGACCAAAAAATTGGAATAATGAACTATATGAATAATGAACTAACATTGTTTATTAGTTAAATTATACTATATTTATGATAGAATTTTACATGCTGCTAGAATATTTTTAAAAAGCATTTACTGACATGAGACTATATTAATGATATTAGTTAAAAGAGGAGAACTACATACATAGTATCACCCTAAATTCTGAGTTTAAAACAAAAAGCACAGGGGCTGACCGCAAGGCATAGTGATTAAGTTTGGCATGTTCTGCTTCAGCAGCCCAGGTTCAGATCCCAGGTGCAGACCTACACCACTCATCAGCCATGCTGTGGCAGTGACCCACATATAAAGTGGAGGAAGACTGGCACAGATATTAGCTCAGGGCTGATCTTCCTCAAGCAAAAAAAGAGGAAGATTAGCAACAGATGTTAGCTCAGGGCTGACCTTCCTCAGCAAAAACAAAAGTGTATATGCATAGACAAAGGCTGGACTAAAAAAAAAAAAACGTGATTTAGTTATTACTATATGTAAACTCTTTTCAAATCCAAGAAATTTAGACTAACATTAAAGCTAATGCTAAAAACTAAATCCACCTCGGAAAGCATATAATTTGGAACTTCTATCAAGAGACAAAGAGAGGCCAGCCCCGTGGCCAAGTGGTTAGGTTCGTGTGCTCCACTTTGGCAGCCCAGGGTTTCGCTGGTTACAATCCTGGGCACAGATGTGGCACCACTCGTCAGGCCATGTTGAGGCGGCAACCCACATGCCACGACTAGAAGGACCTACAACTAAAAAATATACAACTATGTACCAGGGGGCTTTGGGGAGAAAAAGTAAAAATAAACTCTTTAACAAAAGAGACAAATAATACAAATATATTCATTTATCTCCTTAGAAAAGCAAAATAAAACATTAACTCACCAAAAAATATTAATAATCAAGATTAATGTATCAGAATAGGTATCTAAAGAGAGCTAGACACTGAAAGACACAAAAGTGTTAATGGAGGAAACAAGTAACAAAGGAGTGGCTTTAGCAACATGAAGAAACTCCGGAGGGTGTATAGGCATCTTTATTTATTTCACACATTTGCCTTAGGTGGCTCAGCATCCACAAATGCTAGTTTGGGACCATAGTGAACCAGCCTGGAAAAGAAAGGATCCCAAACTATCACAAAAATACGGACTTTGAAGAAGAAAAGCACTAAAATTCTCTGAAAGAGGAGCTCAACAAATGTTTTATGCTGCAAACAGAAATCCAATTCTGTTAAGGAAGTTGAAAATATTGAAGTGTGGCAAAGTTGTTTTTATTTCACTGTCAATCTTTCGGCTGGGGATGTTTAGGGGAGAGAAACACCCTCAAAAGTCTACTGTAAACCTACTGTAGAAGGCAGAGAAAAATAAACCCAAGTTACCAATCTTATGAATCAGTAATAACATTTATTTGTTCAAATCTATAAAAGTAAGTAAAATCACAAGGCCCTTTCAGGGACTCTAACAATCAGGGTTCCAGCTGGAAACGGATGGCATGCACAAACTGGGTAATTTCAGTAGAATTTAATAAAGAGACTATTTAAAAAGTTGTAGGTAAGGTTTAGAGAAACTAATAAAGGATAGTATATTGCCCCAGAACCATTAACACATCTAGGCCTGAAGGGGCAAGATGAAGCACTGGTATATGGAGAGGATAGCTACATGAAGAGAGGAACCAGACAGGAATCACGGTTATTCGTAGAGGTATGCCGACAACTGCAGCAACTTGGCAGGGAAGGAGCAGGGGAATAAATGTCTAGCCCTCATTCCTCCCGTCCTCTGGTCTCCTGTTGGTACCTCCCATCTATGCCCAACTGGAAGCCCAAAAGCAAAGGGGCCCATAGACACAGTGCACATGGGTGAACCTCCAGGAACATACATCAGAGGGAGAGGGATGGCATGTGGCTCTGGAGGAGAAAACAGAAGATATTCGGCACAAAGACTATATTTACACAAGACCAAAGAAAGAAGCCAGGACCTAGACCTACCAAAGCAAACTCCAGATTTACATGGTGTTAAGACTTCAGCTAACTAGAAAACTGAAGCTTAATGAATTGTCTAAAAAATGAAAATTGTGCTTTATATGTCCTTTCTACAATAATAAATATAGTTCAGTGAATAAAATTCAAGTTCTTACAATATAATCTCTAAAGTTCCTTCCAATCCTAAGATCCTGCAGGATATTAGATATCCAATTGTAGTAAATTATATGGAATAGGGGAAAAGGCATAGACAATTGAGGTTAATCCTCAAGACATCTCTTAGAAACCTTATTTTAAAAGAATAACATCACTTTCCTGGAAAAACAAATGCAGCAATTCATTTTATTGATTCTTTTGCTCAACTAGTATTTATTAAGCATTTTACAACATAAAAGAAACTGTGCTAAGTTCTGTAGATAAAAATATTTAGAAAAATCAGTCTTCTTTCTAATACACACAATTTTCAAATCCATAAAAGAACTAAAACATACAGAATATATAAAGAACTTCTACAAGTCAACAATAAAAAAACCACCTGATTAAAAAATGGGCAATGAACTTCGAAGAGACATTTCTCCAAAGATGATACATAAATGGCCAATAAGCATATGAAAATATGCCCAATATCACTAATCATTAGAGAAATGCAAGTTAAAACCACAATGAGCTATCACCTCACACTCATTAGGATGGCTACTATTAAAAAAAAAAACAGGAAATAACAAGTGTTGGCAAGGATGTAGAAAAACTGGAGCCCTTAAGCACTGTTAGGAGGATTGCAAAATGGTGTAACCACTATGGAAAAAAGTATGGTGATTCCTTAAAAAATTAAAAATAGAACTATCATAAGATCCAGCAGTCCCACTTCTGGGTATATATGCGAAAGAACTGAAAGCAGGGTCTCAAAGAGATACTTGTACACTCACGTTCATAGCAGCATTATTCACTACAGCCAAGAAGAGGAAGCAATCCAGATGTTCACTGACAGATGAATGGATAACCAAAATGTGCTCTGTGTGTGTGTGTATACAACAGGATATGACAATAGTCTAATAGTCTATGTCGTAGCATGTGACAGGATTTCCTTCCTTTTTAAGGCTGAATAACATTCTATTAGTCTACTAGTATTCTAATAGTACTAGTCTATTAGTATTTAATAAAATGTATGCCTTGATGTACAAGGTAAATGTATGAATATACTTTAGGGTTCAGTAATTCCATTCCTGGACATATACCTCCATCTGTACAGAGGACTATGAAGACACATGTATAAGGATTCTGTGGTAGTAGTGGGGTGGAGGAATGCTAAGTGTCCACTACAAGAGGACAGATAAAATGTGACAGAAGCATATGACACAATACAATGCAGCACTCAGAATCAATGGACTAGCTATACTTACAGCAACATGGGTAGTCCTTAAAAACAGAAGCAAAAAAAGGTAAAGGACAGGATTCCAGGTGCAGTGTCTCTCTCACTGAATGAAGCTATAAAACTTGAACAGAATGTGTAGAGCAGCTATTCTAGGACTCTGAAAAGTAAATAATAGCAGCTAGATGGAGAAGATCAGAATTTGAAGTACCAATAAAGTGGCAGTGAGTGTATCTCATTTTTTCCCCTGTTATTCCCTGGCCTAGATGCAAGGTAGCCTGAAACCCAGGAAGTGAGCATTGGCACAGACAGGAAGAGCAGCAAGAGAAGCTCTCCAGTCGATGCTTGAGAAGGTGAAAGGTGACCCCTGGCACGGACAGAGAGTGGATGAAATACACCAAACCTGGACTCACATGGGAAAAGACAATCAGCACACATCAATGCTGAGATTACAAAGATGTTGGAATTAACTGACAAAGACTTAAAAGCAATTACCATAAAAATGCTGCAACAACTAAGGGCAAACACTCTTGAAATGAATGGATAGAAAATCCCAGTAAAGAAATAAAAGATATAAAGAAGAAACAGAGAAACTTCAGGACTGAAAAACACAGTAACAAAAGAAACTCACTGTATGGGCTTAATTAGCAGAATGGAAATGACACAGGAAAGAGCCACTGCACTCGAAGATAGATCAATACAAAGTAACCAATCTGAAAAACAGAGATTGAAAAACAAAGATAAAAAACTGAAAAAAGTGAACAAAGCCTCAGAGATCATGACAATAGCAAAGGGTCTAACAGTTGTGTCATTAGAGTTCCAGAAGGATGGGAGAAACAGTACAGTACCAAAAAAAAAATTTCAAAAAAATACTGTCTGAAAACTTCCCAAATTTAGCAAAAAATATATACTTACAGATTGAAAAAGCCTGAGCCAGCCCTGATGGCCTAACAGTTAAAGTTTGGTGTGCTCTGCTTCAGCGGCCCAGGTTCAGTTTCCAGGTGCGGAACCACATCACCCGTCTGTCAGTAGGCATGCTGTGGCAGTGGCTCAAACAGAACTAGAAGGACTCAGAACTAGAATATACAACTATGTACTGGGGATTTGAAGAGAAAAAAAAAAAGAGGAAGATTGGCAATAGACGTTAGCTCAGGGCAAATCTTTCTCAGCAAAAAAAAAAAAAAAAAAAAGCTCAGGGAACTCCAAACAGAATAAACCCAAAGAAATTTATGTCCAGACTTGTCATAATCAAACTGCTGAAAACTAAAGACAAATTTTTAAAATATTGAAAGCAGCCAGAGAAAAATGCATTACCTATAGATGACCTATTTAAATGACTATTAATTTCACATCAGAAACCATGGAAGCCAAAAGGAAGTGGAACAGTATTTCTAAAGCGCTGAAAGAAAAGAACTGTCAACCCAGAATTCTATATCCAGTGAAAACATCCTTCAGAAATGAAGGTGAAATAAAGTCATTCTCAGATGAGAGAAAACTAGTAAGAGAATTTGTCACCAAGAGACTTGCTCTAAAGAAGTTTTCCAGGAGCCAACCCTGTGGCCAAGTGGTTAAGTCTGTGCACTCTGCTTCAGCGACCTGGGGTTCACTGGTTCAGATCCTTCGTGCAGAGCTACGCACCGCTCCTCAAGCCATGTTGTGGAGGCACGCCACATAGAAGAACTAGAATGACCTACAACTAGGATATACAACTATGTCTTAGGGCTTTGGGGAGAAAAAAAAAATTTTTTTTTAAGAAAGTTTTCCAGGCTCAAGGAAGTAATATCAGAAGGAAACATGGAACATTAAAATAAAGGAAGAAATGAAAAATATCTCTATCTTACATTACAGAAATGGCAACTGTCTGGGGAAATATAATAGGTCTTCTCTTGAATCTCTTAAAATGTATTTTCCAGTTAAAAGGAAAACTAATAACATTGTCTAACAGGGTTTTCAACATATGTAGATGTAATACATACCACAACATAATCAGGTAAAAGGGGCAGGGCAAAGGGACCTATGTGATATTTCTATATTTCACAAGAAATGGTAACATACTGACTCCAAGTAGACTGTGAAACGTTAAGTACATCTATTGTACTCCCTAGAATGACTAGTAAAACATACTATACAAAAAAATACTAAAAAACTCAACAACTTTTAAACTAGAATACTAAAGTGTTCAAATAACCCAAAAGAAGGCAGGAAAGCAGAAAGAGAAATGAAAAACAGGGGGAACAAACAGAAAATAAATAATAAAATAGAAGACCTAAATTCAAATATACTAATTACATAAGTAACTATATAGAAATAGTCTAAACTCAACAATTAAAAGACAGAGATTGCCAGAATGGTCCAAAAAATGATCCAACTATAAAATGCCAACAAGAAACTCACTCCAATACAGTAATACATGTAGGTTAAAAGTAAAAAGATGAGGGGCCAGCCCGGTAGTGCAGCAGTTAAGTTCGCACAGTCTGCTTTGGCAGCCCAGGGTTTGCCAGTTCGGATCCCGGGTGCTGACATGGCACTGCGTGGCAAGCCATGCTGTGGGAGGCGTCCCACATATAAAGTGGAGAAAAGATGGGCATGGATGTTAGCTCAGGGCCAGTCTTCCCCAGCAAAAAGAAGAGGATTGGCAGCAGTTAGCTCAGGGCCAATCTTCCTCAAAAAAAAAAAAAAAGTAAAAGGTTGAAAAAAGGTACATCATGAAAACACTAATCAAAAGAAAGTTGGAAGTTTGTACCTTTGACCCCTTCCACCCATTTCAGTACAAACTCCCAGTTATAAAATAAACACATCATGAGGATGTAATGTACAGCATGGTGACTACAGTTAATAATACTGTACTGCATATTTGAAAGTTGCTAAGAGAGTAGATCTTAAAAATTCTCATCACAAGAAAAAAAAACTTTGTAACTATGGATGGTGACGGATGTTAACTAGACTTACTGTGGTGATCATTTCTCAACATATAAAAATATCGAATCACTATGTTGTACATCTGAAACTAATATGTTATATGTCAATTATACCTCAACCAAAAAAAAAAAAGAAAGTCGGTAACGTTAGACAAAGTAGACTTCAGAGGAAGGAAAACCAGGAGTACAAAGGGACATTATAGAACGATAAAATGGTGAATGCACCAAGAAAGTATAACAATCCTAATAGTGAATGCACCTAACAAAGGAGCTTCAAAATACATGAAGAACTGAAAGATAGGGAAGGAGAAATAAACAAATCCTTACTTATATTTGGAGACTTCAACATACCTCCCACAGTAATTGATCAAACTAGTAGACAGAAAATCAGCAAGAATATAGAAGAACTGAACACCAAAAATGACCAACTGTATCTCACTGATATTTTCAGAACACTCCACCCAACACAGCAATGCACAGAGAACATTCACGAATGTAGACCATTTCCAGGGTGATAAACCTTAACAAATTAAACAGAACTGAACCCACACAAAGCATGTTCTTTAACCATAATGGAATTAAGCTAGAAATCACTAACGAGAAAGATAAAATCTCCAAACACTTGAAAATTAAGCAACACACTTGTAAATAATCCATAGGTCAAAGAGGAAGCTTCAAGTGGAATTTTTTTTTTAAAGTTTAAACTGCAAGAAAATGTAAATTAATATATAACATCAAAATTTCTAAGATGTAGGTAAAGCAGTGCTGGGGAGAAATTTACAACACTAAATGTTTATATTAGAAAAGAAGAAAGGTCTCAAATTAGTAATCTAAGCTTGCTCCATAAGGAACCATAAAAACAGCAAAATTAACCCAAAGCAAGCAGAAGGAAACAATAAAAACAAGGCAAAAACCAATGAAATTGAAGAGAGGAAAAATAGAGAAAATCAAAGGAACCAAATCCTGGTTCTTTGAAAAGATTGAAAAAAAATTGATAAATCTATAGCAAACCAGCTCAAAAAAAAGAGAAACAAATTATCAGGAATAAAAGAGGAGAATATCACTAGAGAGCCTATAGACATTAAAAGAGGACATCATTACCCACCTATACCTAAGTTTGACAATAAGACAGAACGGATAAATCTCTTAGAAACTCAATTTACAAAACTGACACAAAGAAACAGAAAATGCAATCACCCCATATATATTACAAAAATTGAATCTAACATTAAAAAACATTTCCAAAAGAAAATTCTGGCCCAGGTGGCTTCTCTATTAAACAGTTAAGGAAAGTTGGCACCAATATTCCATGAGCCCTCACACCTCCTAAGGCCGGTCTGAGAATTAAAAAAAAATCTGTAAAGAATTAAGAATAGTGCCTGGTACATAATAAGTACATAATAAGTGTTATACATACACCGCAAGCACCGTATAAACATTTGTTAAATAAAATAAATTCCAGTCAACAGACCCATACTCAAAGAAAAGGTCTTGGCTCATCATCTAAAGATTAGCTGATAAATGGCCTTTAAATCACACATGGGTCAGCTGCTCATGTGCCCTTCTCGGCCCTTTCCAATCCCTCACTTCTCCCCAATCCCTCACTTTACCCCAATCCTTAACATTGGAACAACAAACTCATCTAGGCCCTCTTTAATCATTCAGCTCCAGGAGCCTTTTAAAACTGAACAATCTCTCGGGGCTGGCCCGGTGGTCTAGTGGTTAAGTGCCTTGGTGGCCCAGGGGTTTGCAGGTTCGGATCCCAGGTGCAGACCCAGCACCGCTTGTAAAGTCATGTTGTGGAGGCATCCCACATAAAATATAGGAAGACTGGCACAGATGTTAGCTCAGGGACAATCTTCCTCTCACCCACACACACCTGAATAATCTCTTCATTCTGAATAAGAGAAGGTGTAAAACCATGGATGGAATCATTCTGCACGTTATTTGGGGGAGAAGGGAGAGACTGCTGCACCTCAAAACAGCTGCCCAAAATAGTGAAGCTGCCCGAGGGTAGAATTCCTGAAAACTCTAAAGTAGCTAAAAATAGCAAAAAAGACCCTGAAGTCCTAAGGACCAGCTTTAGAGTCTGCAGCTGCAAAAGTACCAAGTGGGGAAGTGGGGCAGCAGAGTCAATACTGGCTAGAATGATATTTTGTAGCACAGAGGAAAACTTTTGTACTTGAAATGTATTATTTTATTTATCCTGAACACTTCTTTCTTGTAAAGTGAGTGACATGAACAGATTTAGGTATGACCACTGTATTGCAGCCATGAAGATGTGACATCAAGAGTACAAACAAGCTAGAAGGCATTTCCAAGATAATACAGTCCAACCCTTAAAGCCATTTCAATTACAGAATGCCAAGTTTACTGTATTTTCACACCATAAACTGTAACCAAATCTTCACTGACCAAAGTAAGCAAGACTGAAAACTTAACAAAGGACCACAAAACCAGTAGCATCATGTGTAACTCACAAGAAAAGTACAGCCTTCAGAATCAAAGACCATCAAGATTTTCTGGAAGGAGCAACAATTACCGAAATGTGTAGGCACTATGAAAGTATCTTCATCTGAAATTGTTTCTCAATAAAATTAATATAAAAAACATTACAGAAAATTCATTGGGTATACTTTTTACCAAGAGCTTTTCTTAAGGCATATTTTTTTACAAAGCTGTAATCATGGACTCTGACACTACTGAATCCTTTCATCACGTAACATCATATCTGTTATAGTCTCTATAACCTTATTTCAATGGCTGCCTTATATTCCACTGAGTAATAATTTAATTAATCCCCCAACCTTTTGACATTTATATCATATAAATAATGCTGAAATTAGCATTCATGTGCATACCATTTTTCCTGTATTTGAAATTATTTCAAAAGACTACGCTGTTTTTCAGTTTTTTTTTTTTAAATCACAATAGACTACACATAACTGGGACTTGATTCTGCCTTTAAAGGAATGAGAGCTTAAATTAAGTATTCTAGAGTTGGGGATTCTGGCACTCCTGATCATTTAGAAGCCAGAGGCACAAGAAAAGAGGGAGAATGAAAACAAATAATTTGGACAAAATAATACTACTACTTTAAAAGTGAGAAGATTTAAGAAACTGGGTGACTTTAAAACGTAATACTAAGGTCTCAAAACATTCCTTTATCCCCTAATACAAGGATTTTACCAAGTCCTCCTATTCCAGAAGACGTGGTTCTGAGGAAGCTGTAAAAACAAAATTTCTCATGGACTATTAGATTGTAAGTAGAGGAGTCAAAAGGCTCCTACTTGTGGGGAAGGGAGGATGTATCTGTATTCACATCTATGTATCAACCAGTATTACTCTATTAAGTACATACGTAAGGTACGGCGCAAAAACGAAACAAAATTAGCCCTGAATTGATGGTTGATGGAGCTGGACGAGAAGAGAACTCATTATACTCTTTACTTCCGTGTTTGAAATTTTCGGAATAAAAAGTTAAAAGAATAAGAAATACATAAGCATGACAGAAGAAACTACAATCGTCCAAAGGAGTTAAGCACAGCTCAGTTTTAATTTTACTCCTATGGAGAGTGCAAGCGGCCGTGTCTTTCCCATTATCTGACTGCAGGCGGATCCCGCGGGTCCCGATCCCGGGAAGAGTTCGCACCGGCCGAGTGCCCAGCCCTCCCTCCAGCACCGCGGAGCGGACGCCGAGAGCACCGAGAGGAGGGGGCGAGGACAGCGCCGCAGGCTCCTCACCAGGGCTCTCGCCGGACAGGTGGGGCCGGCGGGAGGGGCGGAGGCCGCGGCCTGCAGCAGCTAAAGAAAAAGGCAATTTCCTCCGGACACACCGGGCCCAAGTCCGGGCGCCCCAGGAACCAGCCCAGGAGGCCGCCCGCCCGGGGGAGGCTGCCGGGTTCGGAGGCGACCCGACTCTCTCGGGCACTAGAGATCCGACCCGCCCGGAGTCTCTCCGAGCCAGAGGAGCCGGAGTAGGAGTGTCGCCGAGAACGCAGACCGAGCCCTGTCACCGGCGGGTGGCCAAGCCGAGGCGTTTCCGCCCCAGGGAAGAGACGCCTCGGGGCAGGGAGGGCAACAGGAAAGTTTGGCGGCTTCGAGTATCCGGGACCGAGGTCTCCAAGCAACTCGCGCCCTGCCATGCCCTCGACCCCAGGCGGCCTCCCGCGCCGCGGCCTCTCGGGCCTGACCTCCGGCCTGACCCTCACATCCAAGATCCTTCCCTTTCTCTCGTCTGCCACCTCAGGATCGTTTGAACCCCAGGCTGAGGATTTCTAGATGCGGAGGGCCCAGTGCGAGGAGGCGAACAAAGATCCTCGATGCTGAGATGCCACACTTACCTGGCCGAACCAAGGCGTGAAAAAGGCAGAGACGGACTTGACAAGGCAGGCGCAGCATCCAAAATGGCGGCTCCTTCGGCCTCAGCACAGCCAGTGCGGGCGGAGGGATCCGCGGGACCGGGATAGCCACGCCCTCCTTCCCAGGGATTGGCTGTGCGGCCGCTGCGCCCGGGACCCACTCCCTGAGGGCCTCGGGGCTCCCTCGCCCAGTGGCCTACAGAGCCGGCGCGGCCGCGGACGGGTTCCCGCGGTGGGGGTAGGGGTGGTGACGCGGGACACGTCACGCCACCTGAGTCACCTGCTAGGGGCTCACCCTGGGTTCTCAGGTCTCGCCCTGGGCGCAAGGATGCTGGCAACAGAGGCGGCTTGTTCTCCGACTCCGCGCCCAGGGCATTGTTCCGGATTGTTCCGGCCCCTGAAAAAACCGGCTCCAGTGGTGCCCTTCAAAGACCCGACGTTACTCCCTGAGCTTCGCTCCCGTCCCTCCCTCGACCGCGCTTGCTCTGGGGACTTTTCCCCGGAGTCTCGGTTTATTTCTTCCAAGAGGGAGTGGCCAAACAGGTTTCGAACTTCTCCAGCAGTTCACAGCTGTTTATCTCACCCTTTACCCTCCTCCGGTAGTCGCCCATCATCTCGCCATCTACGCCCTCTAATCCTTCCAAGTCGATTGCCTTTCAGCCAATCTCTAACACTCTGTATTATTTAATTCTGTAATATGTTTCCCGAGCACCACGTTCTCTGGGAATTTACTTTATCTCTGTATTCAGGAAAGTTTTTTGTTTATCTTTGTTTTTAACTGGAAAACCGTACTCTCAGCTTAGCGTTGGAAGGGGCTTCCTCGCGTCTTGGCTTTGAGGCGGTAATCCTGCCCCCTGCTGTAGAGGCTGCATCTACCGAGACCCAGACTGTGGTTTGCTAAATTGTGATGCGGTCATGTGACAAGGATGAAGCTACGGTTTACCATATGAGGTTTATGAATTTAGAAATACTGTGTCTTGTAACCACTTGCAGTATTTCTCAATAAAACCAGGTTCCAGAGTCTCAAAATACACAGTGCTTGGTTCCTTTTAAATGTGTGGATTTTTTTCTTCAGTAAATGCATGCATATAGAAATTTGAGTCTGTTCTGCAATAAGATAATGGCATCTTGAAAAAAAAATGTGAGAGCAGACTGCTCGAATTTAATGAGCCTTAGAGACACAACAACCAAATGTAGTGTGTGGACCTTGTTTACTGATTCAAACAAACCAACTATAAAAGACATTTTTGAGACAGTTGGGGAAATTAGATGATGGATCGGGTATTTGCATACCAACTAACCAAAGAATTGTTATTTTTTTAAGCATGAAAATGGCATTAAGATTTTTGTAAGAAAATGTCCTTTTTTAAATTTTTAAGAACTGCATACTGTACATAGGGGTAAAGTGTCAGCAAAAATCTTGATAATTGTTGAAATGGATGATGGTTATTGTTGTACTGTTTTCTCTACTTTTAAGTATTTTTTCAAATGTTCATAGTCAATAATCAAGAGGTGGAAGCAACCCAACTGTCTATTGACTGATGACTGGATAAACAAAATATAGAATGTACATACAATGGAATATTATGCAGCCTTAAAAAGGAAGGAAATTCTGACATATTACAACATGGATAAACCTTGAAGATGTCATGGTAAGTAAAATAAACCAGTCACAGAAGGACATATACTATGTGATTCCACTTAGGAGGTACTTAGGTCAAATTCAGAGAGGGAAAATGTAGAATGGTGGTTGCCAGGGGCTGGGGGAGGGGAGAGTGGGGAGTTTAATGGGTACAGAATTTCAATTTGGGAAGATGAAAAAGTTCTGGAGATGGATGGTGGTGATGGTTACACAACAATGTGAATGTACTTAATGCCACTGAATTGTACAATTAAAAATGGTTAAAATGGTAACTTTTATATTATGTATGTTATACCACAATAAAAAAGTGTTCATAGTTCAAAGTGTCTGTTCTGAACAGACATTTCTCCAAAGAAGATATACAGATGGCAATAGGCACATGAAAAGATGCTCATCATCACTGATCATCAGGGAAATGCAAATCAAAACTAAACTAAGATATCCACTTTACACCTGTTAGAATGGCTAAAATAACCAAAACAAAAAGTAACAAATGTTGGAGAGGTTGTGGAGAAAAAGGAACCCTCATACACTGCTGGTGGGAATGCAAACTGGTGCAGCCACTATGGAAAACAGTATGGAGATTTCTCAAAAAATTAAAAATAGAAATACCATATGACCCACCCATCCCACTACTGGATATCTATCCAAAGAACTTGAAATCAGCAATTCCAAAAGTCCCACGCAGCCCATTGCAGCATTATTTACAATAGCCAAGACTTGGAACCAAGCTAAGTGCCCATCGACTGATGATTGGATAAAGAAGATATGGTATATACATACAATGGAATACTGCTCAGCCATAAAAAAGGAAAAAATCCTCCCATTCACAACAACATGGATGGACCTTGAGGGTATCATGTTAAGTGAAATAAGCCAGATAGAGAAAGACAATCTCTGTATGACTCTACTCATATGTGGAAGTTAAACATACAGACAAAGAGAACAGATTAGTGGTTACCAGAGGAAAGGGGGGGG